>NC_141060.1:16657257-16712257 GCF_041138505.1 Cibotium barometz | reverse complement strand
AATAAGAGCTAAAACTCTTCAGAATCCTAGCTCAAATCCACTTGAGCTTGATGTCTCCAAAGTCTCAAGGCGAGACAATAACAAGGACAAGTACAACTTTCAAATTCTCCACAGATGGAAGGCTTCACATCCTTTCACTTTAAGGTAGAGGTGAGAATCTCTAGCCTGATAGCCCAAAGGTCTCTATCCATTTTAGGCTATGAGAAATGTGCTCTACAAGAGGAAATCGAACATCCTAGGATAGGTTCTCAAGTAGACGTAGTAAAAAAGGCTCCTTGCCCTCAGGGAATACTTGAGGACCATTCTAGGCTACGAAAAATGTCCTCTATAGGGAATTGGACCTTCTCGAGTAGACTCAGAAAAAAAGGCTCATCGTCCTTAGAGGAATGTTGGGAGAGTAGTAGAACTCTAACATAAGCCCTTAAATTCAACACTATAGGGTGAATAGGAAACACATAGACATCATCATGTTCGTGCAGCCGCTAGGTCTCCATGGAAAACAACCATCACTAATGTGGATGATGTCTGCCTAGACAACTTTTTGGATATCTGCTCCACATCTCTATGGATGATGGGTAGCTCAAAGTCAATACTCCTCTCAGTTATGGATAATAAAAGTGTTAAGGTGTGGAAAGATTGTGTTTTCTTAGGAGTTCTTGGGGCAACTGCTAAGGTAGCTAATTGCAAAGCATAATTTGTTGAAGTATCCATGATGAATGTACCTGGTAGTCCCCCTTGGGAGAGAAGATATTTTGACTAGCTTTGATTGTTTTTGAAGAAGCAACTCAAGCTCTTTGGTTTTTTCTTCAACTTCACTTTTGTATCTTTGGTTCTCCCGTCTAGCTTCTTGCAATTTCTCAGAAAACTATTCAAACTTCTCTTGAGCTCTTCAAGGGCTATCTTCTTGTCTTCATCTTGATACTTTGTGAGAGCTTCAAGACAAAGCCTTCTCTGGCCTTGGACAAGTATTCAAACTTCTCTCAGGCTCTTTAGGCTCTCTTCTTCTCTTCATCTTGATACTTTTAGAGAGGTGCAAGATAAATCCTTCTCTAGCCTCCTTGAGTTGCCTTTCCACCTCTTTGCATTATGTAACCAACACTGTGTGGATTGCTTTGTTTCCTCAAATAGCTCTTCCTTCTTCTTTGTGGATTCCTACATACTTTCTTATAGCCTCTTAGAGTTGGTCTCTTTATTTTTTGTTGTTTTTTAACTCCTGCATCCATACAACACTCTTTTTTAACTCCTGTTGCATCCATACAACACTCTTTTTGGTGTTTTTTAACTCTTGCATCCATACAACACTCTTTTTCTTCAACTTCCCCAAGTTTAGTGCTTGCAGCTTGTGAGCTTCTGCTGCCCATTTGGTTGACTCTATCTTCTCCTCATTCAAGCTAGCTACAAGTTCAACTATGGATGCTGCCTAATCCTCTACGATCTTCGCCTTATCTTCAAGCCTTTTGATTTGATCTTCTTGTGGCTTGATGTGGTGCTTCCTACTATTTATTAATCTCTACTTGCAAAGAGTTTCTGCTTTTTTGACTAGAGATCTAGAAAGCTTCATTAGCTTACCTTCTTGAGTATGTCCAAAGTTACTTTCCTCTTGAAGGCCAACCAAAGAAAAAATCTACTCATGTGCTTTATCCAGCTTGGGTACATTAACCTCATCTATGAACTTTGGCCTTTTTGTTGATCTCTCAGATAATCTAGGTATGGAGTGACCAAGTCATGGGATCTCTATATGCATTGCTTTGCCATCAGCTCAAAATTTTTTTGGTTCCCTCCTTAGCATCCTCAAACAATCCGTGTGTGGAGTGACATCAACCCTTCCTTGTAAAGTCATGGGATCTTTGTATCTATTGCTTCACCATCGGCTCAAAACTATTTGGTTCCCTCAGTGTCCTTTGATGACACTCCTTCACTTTGCTCATCTTTCCTAATTCTATTTCTAGACTCATTTTCCTTTGGTGGCTCCTTGCCCAGTGGGATGCTGTCCTGTGAAGACAAGGCAATGTGTACAATCTCTTCCACTTTCACTTTTCACTAGCTGTAGCACTTTGTATGTGGGTTCCATGCTTAGAAGAGGGCATGAGAGGTATCCTTCTCCATGTAATATCCTTGCTTAGAAGAGGGTATGAGAGGTATCCTTGCTTAGAAGAGGGTATGAGAGGTATCCTTCTCCATGTAATATCCTTGCTTGTTGCTACATATGTGAGGACCTTATGTATAAGAAAGGGATTAGCTATTGCCTCTTTATGCTATTTGTAAATAAGCCTTAGATTCTTGATTATCTATGGAATGCCCAATCCGCCTCTATGCCATGTGTTAACATATAGAGCTACCTCAAAAGGACCCTGTGCTAATATGTATAGCTACCTTGAAATGACCGTATTATGTCCATCTATGTACTTTACCTACATCATCATACATTTTGCCTTGCTTGCTTTTTGTAACACCAAATCTGAAATATTTATAGCACACCCACATGCTACTTCTGCCAATTGTTCGCTTGTGAGCCTAGGTCCATGTCATTTAGAGACATCTTTTTGTGTTTAGGTGCCACATGTAGTCCTAATGCTTCAGTCACCAATTCCTTTGTCAGGATTACCTCTACTATATCTGATCATCCACCACCACTAATGTTTCATTGTTTGGGTCATAAAAATTTACGTTCCTAATGAGATGCTGATGGGATTATCCATAATAATAATAATTTTTCTTGACCATGTTGCCTTTGAATTTTCCATGATTCTTAGCTCATTGAGGGTAGAATAGCATACATGTGCATGGTAAACAAACACCCAAATATTCCTATCTAGCCTATAAGTCATCGCTCTTACCCTAATGTGCTCCCTATTCAGTCTTGCATCCCCCAACAAAGACTTGGAGTATCCATGCTTGGCAACCCCCCCTTTTGCATTCACAATTGGACTGATCTAATACTTTCGGTCTTCTCTTCTTAGGTATAGATTTCATGCATGCTTGGGTTCTTGAAGTAGATATGATTTTTGCACTAATACATGAGGTCATCATATGTATTCTTTCATCTCAGCGGGTGGGTAAGAAACAAATTTGCTAATACATGATTTTTGCACTAATACATGAGGTCATCATATGTATTCTTTCATATCAACAGGCAAGAAAAATTTTGCTTTTATAATGCAAGGTGTAGATATGAGTGATAGTGCATGTGTATATGCTTTTGTTATGTGATATGCATTCATGACCTTTATGCTCATGTAAGTGTATGGCTGAGGTCAAGATACTCTCCTGCTGCCCAATCCATGCACACTCTTCCATGAGTGTGTGGAGAGAGACTTGAGTACACAGAGCTCGTAGCCCTTTTACCACTTTGGTGGATAGTACATTGTAAATCCTAAAATGGAGAGTAAGTTGTTGAAATCAAAATGCACTGTTAAGAGATTATGTCGAAGAGAGACTCATGATGGTTGGTTTGATCTAGATGGACCCCAACTCAAAGTTTGAATGGAGAAGGTATGAGCTTTTTTTGTGAAAATAGCCTTGAAACACAGTTTTTGTAGGGAAATTTTGAGATTAAGGGAGCTTATTAGTGTGAACCCTATCTGTTGCAGAGCATTATAAATGGCATGTAATTTGGTAAGATCTTGTAGAAATTAAAGACAAAAAGGATGTCGAGTTTCAAAACTGTGAAGATGTTGCCATCAAATTATGCATAAAAGTATCTTGAGATGGCATAGCTAAAAATGGAACCTCCCCCTGCTTAATGATGGTCAAGTGATTGAAACATGGACATGGTTTGCCTTGCTTTATGTTAAGTTTTTTTTTTCAAGATTCATGCAAGAAAGCGGCTACTCAAGGCATGGAGTAGGCATGGGTGTAGCTCATCATCCTCTAAATTGCTCCCACAATCAACTAATGTATCCTCATGATTCATAGGAAGGAAGATAGGCAATAACGTATTAGTGCTCGATGTGCTTGCTGCAATCTCTGTCCTTGAGATCATGCCCACATGATCCAAGTAACACACATCACTATCATCATCATGTACATATGTGGCAATAGCATCATGTGCATGTGTGTCACTATGATCATATGCATGTGTATTGGACTATGATTATGATCATGTGCACGTGTACCAATATTATCATAAGTGTGTATATGTGGTACATCATCACGTGTATGTGTATGAGATACATCATAGGTATGTGTGTGTGATACATCATCATCATCATCATCATCTAAATCTGTGTTGGTGTACATCCTGAGAGACATAATCATAATAGCACAAGAGTGTAGGACACTCATGTAAGATGCCAAATAAAGAATCATCCCATGTGAACAATACCAAACCATCCGTGTGTGAAGGAAGTCAAACAATGACACAATAAAATCCCCATTTGTGGACATGTTCGTATGTGTGAATAATCCCTCACAAATGCTCAAGGCGTGTAAACAAATCCCATTACTTGCACATTGCGTGTGAACACTATCATGATGAATATCTCAATCAAGAAAATGTGTACAATCACCACTCAAGCCTGGAGCTTTAAAAAAAGCATGTGAACAAACACTATGTGTGCCCAATGTACATGAACATGTGCTAATGCTCAAATCTACCTCCAAATAATGTTTGTAGGAATGTCTGCTACTATGTGTGAATAGGAAGAAAAAGGTGTGGAAAGTGCAAATGGATGTAGACGCTAAGGTTGGAGGTGTGAATGAGTAAATGGGAAAAATGTAAATAGACTCAAGTGTGAAAGAGAAGGTGTGTAACCCTAAAAATTAAAGGTCAAAAAGCTTCTTCACTCTCTATCCTCTCATGCTGGCATATTCACCTTTTTTAAAACTCTCTTTCTCCTTTATCTCCTTAGCCACCTGCTTTGCTACTAATGATAATGGTTGAGAGCTCCTTGCTTAGTGAGGCTTTCTTCTCTTTTTTTAATTTTTGTTTTCTTTGTTTCTTCTTGTCGCCATTGTGAGCCTTTCAGAGCAATAAACCACGATCTATTTTTAAAAAAAGAAAAACACCTACACATTGCGCTAAATGTTGGTTGAGTAGGAGACTCACTACCTAAGTTGTTGTAGTCCCCGACTGAGCCTTCTAGCTAAGAGGTGATGAAATCAATCACTCCCCCCTTTTTTTAAATCTGCACGTTGTAGCAAAAAATAGTAAAGCATAACAAGGTGAGGAAGGGAGCGCCTTGACGTCGCTCTGCTGAAATGATGAATTGAAGAATGATGAAAGGAACGCCTTGATGCCGATGCTGAAATGATTTGCCATATTTGCGTTCATCCCCCATTGCTATGATCATGGATAGTCATGTGTAGTTTTTTCTATGCTTTGTACTTCTCTGCCCGGTTGTTTTACAAGAAACTTACCATCTTCATCTCACAGGTGGAGATAAGAATTTCCTAGCCTTTGCTCCCCACTATCATCCACATTAGCATCATATGGATCTTCAACACTTGTCTCATCTTTATGATTGACCTCTTGAGAGTCACCATCATGAAGATTACTATAATACTCATCCAGTGTGATCCACATATTCACCTTTGCCATATTTGTTTTTGTCCCCTATTGCTCTGATCAGGGATAGCCATGTGTAGTTTTTCCAATGCTTTGTACTTCTCCGGTTGTTTTACAAGTAACTTACCATCTTTATCTCATGGGTGGAGATAATAATTTCCTAGCCTTTGGTTCCCCAATACATGGTTTGCATGGTGAATTTACACTCTTTCCTAACTTTTCCTCATCCTTTTTTATTTCTACTTGGCCCTAGTGCAATCCAACATAGGATAGGACTTGTTCTACCTTTTTGCATGTTGCAACACAACTTTTCTATTATCCTTACCACGTAATGCAAGGTGCAAAAGTGGATCCTTATCAAGGATATTTCTAAAACAGGCTCCTACTTAGGATCTCATGGTACCAACTTTCCATTCTTTTGAACTCGTTGTTGGAGCATCACGTTGTCCTGTAATCCAATGTTTCTTCCCATCCTTGCCTTTCTTTCTAGATTGTATGTAATATAAGCAAGGGAACTCAGCTAATACTAAATTTGAAACACAACGATGCATTTTAATGTTTTCAAATCGGTAGCAAAATGCCATTCTACCTCGTAGTCACACCAAATCCATCAACATGCAAAACTTCACCATTGTTTTATCATCGTATAATATCTAGTATCTCTATTAAGTTTCAAAAAAATCTTTAGTGCTTCATGGTCCTGATTTGGCTCCTCAAATGCACCAATAAATATTTTGGATGTTTTGAGTTAATGTTGGGATCCAATGCCCAATTCATTCGTGTCAAGCTAACACATTTGAGCTTTTGGACTTTAATAACCTCACTATCATCAAGATTAAAAACAAATTAAATCTTACCTCTGCACTCTTTGATAGGCATCTTTGATAGGCATGTTGTGGAACTTCACCATTGCTACTTGTAGCTTATGTATATCTAATATGAAGTTATTGTCTACATGAAATTTGAAGGGCACTTCAAATTGAAGGGAAGTTCCTTCGATCTAGACTTAATCATCTATGTATGTTCCAAATGAATTGGCCCACCAATTGTGTCTAATATGAAGTTATTGTCTACATGAAATTTGAAGGGCACTTCAAATTGAAGGGAAGTTCCTTCGATCTAGACTTAATCATCTATGTATGTTCCAAATGAATTGACCCGTGAGATGATGGTAAGTTGCTTGTAAAACAACCGGAGAAGTACAAAGCATGGAAAAAACTACACATGACTATCCATGATCATAGCAATGGCGGGATGAATGCAAATATGGCAAAGGTGAATATGTGGATGACACTGGATGACTATTATAGTAATCTTCATGATTGTGACTCTCAAGAGGTCAATGTGTATTATGGTCATAAAGATGAGACAAGTGTTGAAGATCCATATGATGCTAATGTGGATGATAGTGGGCATGCAAATTATTGTGATCCATTTGAGGACATTTATATGAAAATGCTATGGGTTATGATGCCTATGAGGACATCCATGGTGATGATTTGTATATATATACGTATGTGTGTGTGTGCGTTGATGACTCATGGGAGGTCTATGATAGTGATTCATTGGATGGCCATGATACCTATGCCTCCAATGATGATGACGACGATGATGCATATCCTTTTTACCCCGGCATAAGTGTGAGGAAGAGCTTCATCGCTTATATTTATGATTATGGGTGGTTGGATTAATTTCCATATGATCCGAGTGGATGCTATACACATGATGGATTGTACATTTATGCATCTACATATGGGGTCCTAGGAATTTTTAGTGGCTATATTTATTTGTTTAGGGGATGGCATGGATTCAAGTTTGATCTAGGAATAAGACCTTCCACATAATGAATGTGTTTGAGGGAAAAATGGTGCTTGAAAACAGTGAAATAGCTTGTTGGAATTTTTGAAAATCACTGTTTGGATAGCCCTATACCTTTTGGTGTTGTATGCATAATGCATGGGAGCTTCATGAGGTTCATATGCCATTATGAATAATGTGATATGGCTTGATTTAAGGGAATTGGGTGTAGTTTATAGCCATTTACATGTGTTTCAACTCCAACATACATGGCTCATGCATGGGCATGCTACTTTTTGACATGGTCTTTAATGGTAATCTCCCATCATGCAACAGTGTACATGCAATACTTAAGGTTTCAAGGATGAAAAACCTTGGGTGGGGATATTTTGTAACAAATTCAAAAAGTTCTCATGTAATTTAGGCCCAAGGCCAAATGGTTTGAAGAATTGGAAAGGACCATGCCCATGGACACATTAAAGTGTAATGTGAAAAGGGGGGTCTTGTATGTAAGTCAACATAAGCCTAGTTTGGCAAAAGCTCATGCACACGTATTTATCTACATGTAATGATTGTCATACCAATTTATGGCCAAGTCCGGCTACCCTGGGCTAATCAAACTCAAGCAGAAAGAGTTCCAACACTTAATCTCAAATTTTGGCTCACATTGGTTTGGAGTGATTTTCTGTTTTCCATTGCTCATAAGTAGGGTTTATCTCCATCAATAATTGATCTAAGAAAATATCTAAAGCAAATTTGAAACTATCTAGATCCATATGAGTAATCATGTGTTTCCTATGAGATCTCATCTCAGTAAAATCAACACTACCCTTATGCACTATACCTGGCTAATCAAACAAACTCATAACATCTCATTGTATTCAACACAACGCAATGTATTCAGCAAAGCGCATCATAGTGTTGTTAACTACAGGGAGTCTCTTTATTCATTTCAGCATCGGCAGCATCAAGGCGTTCCCTTCATCATTCTTCAATTCATCATTTCAGCAGAGCGACGTCAAGGCGCTCCCTTCCTCACCTTGTTATTGTTTACTATTTTTTGCTACAATGCGCAGATTTAAAAAAAGGGGGGAGTGATTGATTTCATCACCTCTTAGCTAGGAGGCTCAGTCGGACTATAGCAACTTAGGTAGTGAGTCTCCTACTCAACCAACATTCAGCGTAATGTGTAGGTGTTTTTCTTTTAAAAAAAATAGATCGTGGTTTATTGCTCTGAAAGGCTCACAATGCCAACAAGCAGAAACAAAGAAAGCAAAAATTAAAAAAAGAGAAAAAAGCCTCACTAATAAGCAACGAGCTCTCAGCCATTATCATTAGCAAAGCAGGTGGCTAAGGAGATAAAGGAGAAAGAGAGTTTTAAAAAAGGTGAATATGCCAGCGTGAGAGGATAGAGAGTGAAGAAGCTTTTTGACCTTTAATTTTTAGGGTCACACACCTTCTCTTTCACACTTGGGTCTATTTACATTTTTCCCATTTACTCATTCACACCTCCAACCTTAGCGTGGTCTACATCCATTTGCACTTTCCACACCTTTTTTTTCCTATGCACATGTAGTAGCAGACATTCCTACAAACATTATTTGGAGGTAGATTTGAGCATTCACACATGTTCATATACATTGGGCACACACAGTGTTTGTTCACATGCTTTTTTTAAAGCTCAAGGCTTGAGTGGTGATCGTACACATTTTCTAGATTGAGATATTCATCATGATAGTGTTCACATGCAATGTGTGCATTGGTGCTTTATTTGGGGATTGTACACATGCTTAGTGCTTTGTGAGCGTGTTTTTATATTTTTTATGTTTTGAGGAGTGTTCACACATTTGGGGGTACTTTGTGGAGATTGTTCACACATAGCTATGGGTTTTGCCTACTATTTTACCCCTCATTCAATCAACACTCTACACCCCATCATTGTCATCACAACATCACTATGCTACCATCTCAAATCCTGATCTTAGGAGGGATGCTCATGCATTATCTTCATGGCTTTATGCTTGTTATCGTCGCTCGCGAGCTACCATTTTGTGTCATGGATCATACTTCTTTCACCACATTCACACATACTTTTGGCACTTCGAGGTTTAGGTCTTTAGATCCTCATTCATCGACTTCATGTTATAATCAGGAACCCTAGGTGGTTTTTTGAGCTCGATGGATTGATGCCTAGTCACTTCAAACATTTGTTTGATGAGGTGGATATTTGTGTCAGATGGTCCACAAATGGGGATTTTATTGTGTCATTGCTTGACTTCCTTCACACGGATGGTTTGTTATTGTTCACATGGGATGATTCTTTCTTTAGCATCTTACATGAGTGTCCTATGCTCTTGTGTTGTTATGATTATGTCCCTCAGGACGTGGACTACACTAACATAGATATGGGAAGCTTGGTGAGGTATGAATCTTCTCTTGAATTCACTATCTAGGTTATATTCAATATTTGGTATCCTCATACAATCACAAGTTATGTATAATAAACAGTGCACATGATTTCTATGTATGTAGGTACATATTCTTAAAGGAGATATATCTTACATCCATTGAGATGGCTCATCTCAATGCTATTGAGGCAAGATGTATGATTGAGGAAAACTTTATTAGAATGATTCTCACTAGACAATTGCATCTTGTGGTGCATTTGGTTGATGAAGTGGTACTTTGTGGTGTTGTTCATGCTTGATGGATGTTTTTTTCTTGAAAGGTTCATGAAAAACTTAAAGGACTGTGAGACACAGAGCAAGGCCAGAAGTAAGCATGGCGGAGGGATGGTTGATGCAAGAGTCTATTGTGTATATCTCAAAACATCTCTCTCGCATATATCCTTCCATGCCACGATTGTGGAGAAATGAGGAGGATGACCGACTAAGCACTAATATGCCACAAAGAAAAGGAAAGCAACGAAGAGACTGGATGAAGCATTATGCCAAAAGGTGAATACATTCTACATTCTAAATAGTCCCATCATGGAGAAGTGGATTGGGAGATACAAGGATGCAATCAATAGACGAAAGGATGAGAGAAGAGCTTTCAGAAGAAGAGAAAATAGACGCTTGCGATTCCCACCCAGCTTAAAACCTCTACCAAATGTGATCAATATAAAATGGATTTGTAAGGAAATATCAATGGCATCAAAAAACAGAGAGATGATGTGGCAAGATACTGGAAGTCACAAACACAGTCGTGAATGTATCACTATGGTATGTTGGCATGATTGTGCTGTATTCTATTTTCTAATTCTAATTCACAAATCTAATTTCTATTTTCTCACAAATCCTAATTCTATTTTCTATTCATTGTTGCTTGTGCAGGTATTGTCTCTCGCTTCTACCAGAAGAGATACAAAATAGTACATATGTTATAGACCCTCTCATATCAGGGCAATTGCAAAATGAGGGGACATCATTTTTAGACCTAATGTCCTAGTTTCAATTGGTCAACCTTGATCTGGCGTGAATTATTATCACGGCTTGTAATAACAAAGAGTGAGTCTCGTGTTAAGTTATGAACTGACAATATATATTAGGTAATTTGTATGTGTTTTTTTTTATAACATCTATGTTATGTTTGTTTTTTCAGCACACATTGGAGTTTGCTTCTTTACGACATTGAACAAAATACATGTTACTTCGCAAACTCTGTGTCTGGATATCATGGTCGTGCTAGAGAGTAAGTCCCTATTGACATTTCCCTCTTCCACAATCATTTAGATAGAGTTATTGAAGTAGGATAAACTAATGCTTGTTTTGTCGACCTTTCAGATGTGCTCAAAAGTTTGCATCAGTTGTGGAATACCTGAGTGCCCGACAGTGCACTATATTGCTTAACCATGCTTTATAGTGCTTGACATACTTCTTCAAGTGATCACAAGTGCTTCTAAGTGGTTCATAGTGGTTCCAAGTAATTTTATGTCATTCCAAGTGCATCTAAATGTTTTTGTGTGCTTCTAAGTGCCTTTTGTTGCTTTTGAGTGCTTAATAGTACTTCAAAAAGCTGTCAGGTGCTTGAGAGTTCTTCCAAATGCTTCCAAGTGCTTATGCTCGTAATGGCTTAACAGAGCTTCAGAAGTGATAACAGGAGCTTCTAACTGCTTCCAAGTGCTTGTAAGTGCTTGTAAGTGCTTGGAAGTGCATCTAAATGTTTCTGTGTGCTTCTAAGTGCCTTTTGTTGCTTCTGAGTGCTTAATAGTGCTTCAAAAAGCTGCCAAGTGCCTGAGAGTTCTTCCAAATGCTTCCAAGTGCTTAAGCTCGTAATGGCTTAACAGAGCTTAAGAAATGATAACAATAGCTTCTAACTGCTTCAAAGTGCTTGTAAGTGCTTCCAAGTGCATCTAAATGTTTCTGTGTGCTTCTAAGTGCCTTTTGTTGCTTCTGACTGCTTAATAGTGCTTTAAAAAGCTACCAGGTGCCAGAGAGTTCTTCCAAATGCTTCCAAGTGCTTATGCTCGTAATGGCTTAACAGAGCTTCTTCAGAAGTGATAACAGAGCTTCTAACTGCTTCCAAGTGCTTATAAGTGCTTGTAAGTGCTTGTAAGTGCTTCCAAGTGCTTGTAAGTGCTGCTAGTGCTGCTAGTGCTTGCTAGGGCTTCTAAATGCTTGCTAAGTGCTTGCTAGTGCTTCTAAGTGCTTCTAGTGCTTGCTAGTGCTTCCATGTGCTTCTAAGTGCTTCCAAGTGCTTCTAAGTGCTTGCTAGTGGTTCCAAGTGTTTGCTAGTGGTTCTAAGTGCTTCCAAGTGCTTCTAAGTGATTGCTAGTGATTCCATGTGCCTCTAAGTGCTTCTAAGTGCTTCTAAGTGCTTCCAAGTGCTTCCAAGTGTTTCCAAGTGCTTCCAAGTTGTTTGGGGTAGACCTTAGGCGGATTATTTATCAAGCTTTATGTATGAATTTTTGGTATTTTAGAAAGTTGGTTAGTTTTGGGATCTTGGAAGGCAAAGAGTCGTGGGAAGCTTACATAGCTGGAGCCGTTTTGTTTAGTAATACATAAATGGGGTTCTTGGTGGATTTTGTGAGTAGTTATGGCGGATCCTGTAATGGCAGCATAGTAGACAGCTTTTGTACTTCACTTATTCTAGTCATGTTCATTCTGTATTCTGTTTTTTGAGAGTAGTGTAAGTGCAGCTGCATTGTGTGAACCATGTGTCGAATTGTAGTAAATGTTAGGAGTAAGATGAACTGTTTTTGGTTTGTCAGAGTGAGTGTCATCTGTGAAGTGTCAAACCAATAACCGCCATATCGGGGTTGGTAACCTTGATTAAAATTTCCTCTGTATGACCTATTTTGATTAAAAGGTGGCCTCCACTATTGCTATTGTCCATGCCAAACCAAATTATTAAATGTCCTCTGCTGTACTGCAGCATTCGGAAATACTCCACTTGCATGTGGCAAATTTTGCTGAATCCTTTGCTGAATGCGCTCCGAAATTGGTCCCCTAAAATTAGGATTATACCAACAATTGGTGGTTTTATGACCATCAATGTCACAGATATCACAATGAGGCTTCTTGCTACTTGATTCGGATTCTTGCTTAACCCCCATTTCTTTCAACTTTTTCTCCACCATCTTTTCAACCAAACTGCCTTTGGACTTGTCTTTATCCTTCTTCTTATGCTTCCGCTGCTTATCCCCCCTGTCTGACCTCGAACCTGAATCGGAATCTGAATCTGAATCACTACTTGTCTCTGACTCAGAGTCTGAATCTGTGTCTGAATCAGAATCATCATCACTACTGTCATCTGAAGATCTCTTCTTCTTCCTTCCCTTCTTTTTCTTCTTAGATTCCCGAGAACCCCTCTTTGAAGGACTCAGATTAATTACTCCAAAGCGCTTCTTTGCTCTTGTGGCAATTTCGATCAAACCATCCAAACTTGCTCCGACATCCACACCTGCTATTGCATTCCGCAGTTCCTTCCTCAAACCATTCATATAATATCCGGCCAACATTTCATCTGTCGGCCTCTCCGCATTTGCAAGCCTTCTCAGATACTGATTAAACTTTTGAGTGTAATCCTCCACAAACATTTTCCTCTGCTTAATTGCTTTCAAGAACATCATTTGGCATTTTCTCCTTTCTAAACCTGTTAAAAAATGCATTCTTTAGTGCCAAATAATCTCCAAAATAACCTGCATTGAAATTGCTCAACCACTGCATGGCTCTTCTCTCCAGTGTCGCTTGGAATTGTCGCATCTTGGCTTGCGCGTCATACACTCCATCAAATTCTCTGGCCTGCCATCTTGTCTCAAATTGAGCTACATGGCAATCGGGGTCCTGTTTAGACTTCCCTGAAAAGGTCCCGAATTTGACACAGAAATCAGCTCTAGCTGCTTGTAGAAGATGATGAGGATGATACTAGTGATGGAGGTGGTGCTGGTAAGCCCCCCCAATCTGTAGTGGATCAAAATCCAATCGCCTCCTTACTAGAAACAAATGTTGTAACAAAACTCCTCCTATCACAACCGGAACCCATTGCCTTTCTTCTCCTGGCTCATTGAATGGCTCATTGAAAATGCCCCCATACTCCTCTATTTCTGCTAAATCCTTTGCACACCAGGATCTAACTCATACTCCAGATTATCACGTTGCATTCCACTATCTTCACCACCTTCATGCCTTTGTGCATTCAGGTCATGCTGCTGAAAACCTCGCTGCCTCGCTGCTGCCGACCTAGTAAAATATGAATGAAGAACCTGCTGCGAATTCTCTAGCCCGAACTACCGCCTAGCACTTGACTTCCCAGAAAACATAACCACCTCTACATCCATCACTTCTACTACTGCTCTGCATCTGCTTGTGGCACCCGTCCTTCTAACAGAAGAAAGCGAACTCGACCATGAACACCCATCACAATCACTGTGATCGCCAGTGTTTATTGTTGCCTTTACAGAGAGCAGTATTTCTCCATTCTTATTTCAGGCCTTGGGGAGGAAATTGGCAACAACAGCAGGGATGGCAGCAACCCCCAAATTGGAGCCTGCCAAATTGGAATCCGTAGGCATGGGATCAGCAGTCACCAAATACTCAGTTACCACAGTTACCTGCACCACCTACACAGTAGGGGGAGGTAGAGAAAACACCTCAGAGTAATTTTATTGATGTTGAAGTTGTGGAGGATCAGGAGACAAATCAAGTGTCAGCGGAGTGTTCTCTGGAGTGTGATTGTTCGCAATGCAAAGCCTAGTGAGCCTAAGGCAATGGCAGTTACACGTTCAAAGGAAAGGCTTAAACCACCATTGGATTGGGAAGCACAGAAGGAAGTTCGAGATGAGGTAGCGAATGAAGTGGAGCAGTCCGAAAAGGAAGAAATGACATCTGGACAGAAGCAAAAGCAGCTTAAGATAGTGGGGAATTCAGAATTAGCATCAGGGGCATTGTTTGAGGAATTACTGAATACTCCTATGCAGTTTACATTGGATCAGTTGCTTTCATTGGTTCCAATCTTTAGGACAAACTTTATTCAGTATAACAAGAAAGTCAACCAATCCTGACATTCCAAGTGCATTTAAGGAGAGTGTTGGGACTTATCAGATCAGTCCAGATGATGTGGATTTTACTATCCCAACTGTGAAGCTGAAATTTGATGGTCGTATGTTTTCTGATGTTCTGTTAAATGGGGGATCCGGTGTGAATATTTTGTCTGAAGCTGAATTTTCAAGGATGCCGGATGTTAAGCTTGAGCTTGCACCGTTTCAAGTGCGGATGGCGGATCAGCGGCCAATTGGGATGTTGCGAGGTCAAATCCTCAAGGTGCATGGATTGCCATTTCAAGCAAATTTTGTTGTTTTGAAGATGCAGGATGCAGGGAATGCTTATTCAATGCTCTTAGGGAGACCATGGTTTAAGTCCACAAAGCTTAAACAGGATAGGGAAAGAAATTCCAATGACTGCAAAGAAGAAATTGTCAACGTCAGTAAAGCCAATGATGGCTCAGACAATTAATTTGGCGGATGAGGTTGAAGATGATGAAGAAGCATGTTTTATGGAGGCAAATCCTACTGTCATTCCAGTATTTGAACTTGATGTGGAACGGATTGTGGAGAAGTATGTTTTTCAGGAGGATTTTGCAAAATCCGACAGGAAGTCACCTGTTAAGTCCGATGAAGTGGGTACAGGTCAGGATCAATTTCGGAATTAGGAGTCAGCTCTGCCTCCAAGATGAAAGAGGATTTGGAGTATTTTGATGATGAAGTGTCACCCAAAGAGGCAATAACCAGAGCTGAGTTTCTATATGATAAGTTGATGGAAAAGGTGTCAAGAGTGAAAGAAGATGATTTGCAGGAGTTGAATTTGGGATCTGAAGTTAACCCAAAAGTGGTCAAAGTCAGTGTAAATTTGGATGAGAGGTTTAAGGAGGATCTTAAGAGGTTGCCGCAAGAGGATCTTAAGAGGTTGCTGCAGGAGTTTATTGATGTGTTTGCCTGGGATTATTCGGATTTGTCCGGCATGGATCCGGAGGTGTATAAACACCAAATCAATCTGAAGGAAGATGCGGTGCCGGTGATTCAGCAACGGTATAGAATGAATCCGAATTATGCAAAGCAGGTGAAGGAAGAGTTGGATAAGCTTTTGCAAGTAAGTTTCATTATACCAATAAATCAGGCAGAATGGTTGTCACCAATAGTTATCGTACCAAAGAAGTCTGGAAAAATCAGGGTGTGTGTGGATTACAAAAAATTGAATGCAGCAACTGTTGCTGATCCATTTCCATTGCCGTTAATATGGATTCAATCTTGGATGATGTCGCAGGTCATGAGATGTATAGTTTTCTTGATGGTTTTTCAGGATATAACCAGATCCGGATGGCAGAGGAAGATGTTGCTAAAACCGCATTCATAACAGAATGGGGTGCATTTGCATATACAGTCATGAGTTTTGGATTGAAGAATGGGCCATCATCGTTTTCCAAAGCAGCTTTCAAAACTTTTGAGCCGTATTTGACCGAATTCATGCAGATTTTCATGGATGATTTTTCTGTATTTGGCAAGAGGGCAAAACACTTGCAGTATCTGAGGAAATGTTTGGAAAGGTGTCGGCTGTTTCGGATGTCTCTGAATCCATACAAATGTGCAATTGCAGTCCAAAGAGGGAAGTTGTTAGGTCACATCATCTCGGAAGAAGGTATGTCAATTGACTCTGACAAAATTAGTGCAATTCAAAAAGCAGTAGCACCTGATAATTTGAAGGTAGTATCACGATTTATGGGGCAGATAAAGTGGCACAATAGGTACTTAAGGTATCTTGCAGATGTCAGTGCACCTTTGACTCATTTGACAAAGAAGGATGTTGAGTTTGTATGGGGAGACGCTTAGGAGAAGGCATTTCAGGTCATGAAGAAGATGCTTGTTGTTTCTCCTATCATTCAACCACCAAATTGGCAGTTGCCATTTCATGTGTTTGTGGATGCATCAGATATGGCGGTCGGAGCTGTTTTGATGCAGGAAAAGATCCGCGGGTGGTTTCGACCAGTGTATTATGCCAGTCGGATGTTGAAACCGACTGAAAAGAATTACACAGTTTTTACTGAGCGAAAAGCTTTAGGAATGATTTTTGCATTGGAAAAATTTCAGCATTACTTGCTTGGGAACAAATTAATATTTCATGTTGATCACCAAGCGCTGATTTTCTTAGTGAAGAAGCCAAAGCTGGAAGGCAGATTGGCAGGGTGGATGCTTTTGCTTCAGGAATTTGACTATACGGTGTTGCATACACCAGGGAACAAGCATGCAGATAGCAGATTACCTTAGCAGATTAGAAAATATGCAGGAGATTCCTGGGGTGTCGGATCAGCTTTCGGATGCGGAATTGTTTCATGTACAGGGACAAGAGTTTGACAACTGGTATGATCAAATGTTCCAGTTTTTGACAGATGGAGTTTTGCCTTCTAGTATGTCAACAGATCAGAAGAAGAAATTTGCATTGAGAAGCAGACCATTTTTTATTATTGCTGGTGCACTATACCGGAAGGGACCAGATCAGATCATCAGGAGATGTGTACCGGATGAGGAGCAGAGAGTTGTTTTGCAGGAGGCACATTTTGGAGCAGCTGGAGGACATTTTTTCGGAGAGATTACAGGACGGAAGATAATGCAAGCTAGTCTGTGGTGGCCATTGTTGCTCAAGGATGCACATCGGTTTGCTAGGGAGTGTCTGCAATGTCAGAAGATTGGGCAGCCAACCTCAATGGATAGGATGCACAACCACCCTGTGTTGCCACTTGAACCATTTCAAAAATGGGGGCTGGATTTTGTTGGACCCATAAAGCCCAAAGCAAGGAGAATTGGTCCACGATATATCCTGGTAGCAATGGATTATGCCACAAAATGGGTGGAAGCATTACCTTTATGAGATAATAAAGCGGCTAGTGTGGCCAGGTTTTTGTACAAGCACATTATGACAAGGTTTGGATGTCCCATAGAGCTGGTGTCAGATCAGGGTGTGCATTTCTTGAATTCAGTCACATTGAAGAATTGACAACTAAGCATATGATTTTGCATAAGAAACCCACTCCGTATCATCCGCAAGCAAATGGGCTGGCAGAGAGTACAAACAAGGTGCTTGTGAGAATTTTTTGTGGCCGACAATCGATCCGATTGGGATGACAAACTGGATTCTGCACTATGGTCATTCCGGACAGCATATAAAGTCGTCTCACTGGGATGACACCTTTCAAGCTGGTTTATGGTATAGAAGCTGTTGTTCCAATGGAATATGTGGTTCCCAGTTTGCGGCTAGCAGTTCAGCATAGGTTGAGCCCTGAGGATTCAGTTTTGCATCAGCAAAGGGAGTTGCTGAGACTAGAGGAGGATCGGATCCAGAGTGCTTATGCAGTGGAGATAGCTCAGAATAGAAGACAGGCATGGTTGTCAAGGCAGGTGAAGTTTAAAATTTTCAAGAAAGATGATTGGGTGATGTTATATAATTCCAAGTTGGGGCCACATCCGGGTAAGTTAAAATTGAGATATTTTGGGCCTTATTAGATTGTTGAAGAATTGGGGCAAGGTACCTTTAGGTTGAGAGATGTGTTTGGAACTCCGATAGTAAAACCGATTAATGGCTTCAGGTTGAAAAAGTTTTATGGAAAGGTTCCAGAGATTCCTCATTGGATGGTAAATAAGGCTGAGGAGATATTAGTTAAATGGATTGAGGTTGTTCCCTATGTGTCAAGGGAAGTCCAGGCGGATTTTTTGGTTTGTGAAGAAATCCGTGGGGCTGGCTGGTCGGATAGTTGCAGCAGATTCTAGAAGGTGTGTGGCAGGCGGATTGCAAAGCAGAATGATTTTTTGCAGTTGGGCCGTCCAGAGCCATTTTGTCATTTGCAGAGTCATCCAATTGCAGTGTCACGTGTGCTAAGGGAAATTCTTAAACTACGGGATCTTATCCATGTTAGTGTGAGTCGACTTGAGTTGGGTGCATTTTTTGAGGAAGGTCATCATGGTGGCGACTCACCTAACCGGCCACTTCACCATGATAAAATTGCATGCGGTCAGATCGCCCTGTTCGCTCAAGCATGCAAAACATCCTCGCAGGCAGTCTCACTAGTACTTAGCGCCCTCGCCAACATGTTTTCTGACAGTTTAAGGCTTAAGCAGGCCGAGAGTGCCTTAGAGCTCACTAGCGAGTCCATGACACAGATGCGTTCCATGCGGATTGCTATGGATGAGCTGTTGTGTCCTAGAAGGGAAGGTTTGCAAAGTGTCGAAGAGGGTGAGGAAGCTGAGTCTAGTGTGGGGATGATGTAGTAGAGGAAGTAGAGGTGGAAGGCAAGTTGGATGTGCATGATAAGGACACAGAATCTTGGCTTCGCCCGGGTTGGCCTTTATGAATATGCTTGTTTGCCATGGGAGCAGTGGGAAAAGAATGAGTTTGCAGAGCGGCAGCTTGGGCATCTGCGGGAAAATGCAAGCTATATTGTGGATGATAAAGAGGTCACACCAAAGCTGGTCGCAGAGGTTTATGCCAGTATGCGCTCGGAGTTCGGCGCACCGGAGGGTGGTAAGCTCCGCAGTACTCACCTCTTTTGGTACCTTGATAGAGTTTGTCTATTGGCCAAACCACATAAGAATACATAATAGCAAAATCAGGATCAACATAATACAAAGCACTGAATTATAGAAAGAAGTGGAGAATAAATAATATTACTTTTTTTAAACTTGATTACACACTGATGGCATTTGCCCACCCATGTACTTTGAGTAAGGAGCTTTGATAGTAGCGATCTAGAAAGATTTTGGATGGCAAGAGTTCTTGAACATAATTAACTTGATGATAAACTAAGGCTGTCAAACTAGTTTATATATTGTACAAGGTTGATAAACTAAAGATATCAAACTAGTCTATATATAGTACAAGGTCAGCCATGTCGACCAAACCATGATTTGGTCCAAAATTACCAATCGGCCATATCATCGCCCGACTAGGACTAGATTAGATTGCATCATTATTTTGTAGGGACTTCACACAACTCTCACGACTATCTAAGGCTATTTGGATCCTCAAAAAAGCCCCATAACACTCGAGAACAGTGTGTCCTCAATTTGTTGTCTAGCACTCATTAATACAATCACTTAGCCTGCACAAGCATGCATCCTACTTGGTAGAATGCCAAGTCTATATAAGCCCTTGCCTAACCATTTGGCTACACTTGGCAAAGTCCCAGGTCTTGATAAGCCATCTCGTAACCATTAGGCCACATTTGGCCACCATCCAATGTCTAAACTGGGAACTCTCGGGGTTGGCCACACTTGGCCACCATCAAATTTCTAAACTGGGAACTCTCACGTGCTCAGATGCTCTTGGCCCCATCATCAATGTCTAAACTGGGAACTCTTGGGTGCTTAGGTGCTCACCACAAGGGGTACTCCTTATAAAGGGGGCCTTACATAATTGAGCACGTCAACATTATCCTTATTTTGTTGTCTAACACTCACTGTGTGGTCACTTAGTCAGCACAGGCATACATCCTACTTGGCAAAGTGCCAAGTAGCTGTCTCCAAACCATCTGGCCACACTTAGCCACATCCAATGTCTCAACTAGGAACTCTTGTGCTAGCCACAATCGACCACCATCCAATGTCTAAACTAGGAACTCTTGGGTGCGGGTGCACTTGGCCACCATCCAATATCTTAACTAGGAACTCTAGGGTGTGCAGTTGCTTATAACCACAATGGCTACTCCCCATAAAGGGGCTTACATAATAAAGCAAATCCATTACCCATGGAAACATTAATGGGGGAAGCATTGAGCAAATGCTTTTCCAATAGGCGATCCCTATAGGACTCGTGTTTTATGGGTCACCCTTGAAGAGTAGATATAAAACTAGAATCGAATCATGAATGATGGAATGAGTGACATGATTAAGTAATTCTTTAGCTCGTGAGAGATTTATGGGTCTTAAATATTATGCTTCTTAGGGTGAGTATTGAACCCTTGAAGAGTATTGAGCAAATGCTTTTCCAATAGGCGATCCCTATAGGACTCATGTTTTATGGGTCACCCTTGAAGTCACCCTAAGTGACATCACCCTTGAAGAGTAGATATAAAACTAGAATCGAATCATGAATGATGGAATGAGTGATATGATTGAGTAATTCTTTAGCTCGTGAGAGATTTATGGGTCTTAAAATATTATGCTTCTTAGGGTGAGTATTGAACCTTTCTTTCCTCATCACCTAGCCTAGGATTTAGTGAAATTCCACTTACGCTTTTCAAGAATAAATTATCATTTTGTATGGATGATGCAAGAGTGTCATCCTCCCTCCTTCCATATCCACTCTTGATACTCATTGCCCTTCCACCCACCACCATAATGCTCCCCATCGGTTACTTCACCTTGGTGCTTTGCTGCTTGCATAACATTACAAGAGAGTTAAAAATAGTAATGGATGATAGCATAGCTAAAGGCAAAGCTAAATAAAAAGGGACATGAAGAACCTTCATTTTGTGAAAAAGAAATGGTCAATTGTCTCTTCTTTAGGCACTCATGGTGGAAAACTAATCCCTCCAAAAGGAAAAGTGTGGAAAGTATTTATTTTTAACAATCCCAAATTATTTACGGTTTTAACCATTTCATGTAACCATTAGGATGTTATGAAAACACAGGAGTACAAGAAAGAAACACTACTGCTATATCAAAGAATCCTTTAGGAACCACATCCCATTCTTCATGCATGGATGATTCACCCCATTTGACGTTGTAATGAAGCAACACCTTTAGTTTAGGTCTAGGACCTTGGTCATGGGCTCAAGTATAAAAGGGAGCTCATGGACTATCATTGTACCCTTTATACCTTTTTACATCTTTTGATACCTTTTGACATTAGTCATCTCATGACTCTTGGAGCCTCATGGCTTTCAATGTAGGCGTATGGAAGGTTGTTTCTATCCTCTTGGTGGGAGGTTAACTCACTTAGGCATAGTAGCCATTGTATGAGATTATCCTTAATCTTATATTAATACATGATGATTTGTCCCTAATATGAGCTTTATGATCACTCCATTCCAATTGCTATCAGAGCTGATCACTCCATTCCAATTAAGCTCTTGGCTCGGATCCTTTGTTTTGGAGTGATCAAACCCTTAATCATTTTTGGAATTGATTTTTACATAGTTTTTAGAGTTGCCATTTTCTTAATATGAGAAGATTAGTAATCAAATCTGTGATAATCATTTTGAATTTGCATTAATCTATATTTTCAAAACCCTTAATCCACATTATCCCTTGGTTTTCTTGATTTTCTTGAAGTTCTTTAACTTCTTGATTTTCTTGAATTTTAAAATTTTCTTGTTTTTTGGATTAGGGTTTGTAAAGATTTTAGTAACTAGTTTTTAGTAAATTTTTTACATTATCTTGATTAGAGAGCTTATATTTCCAATTATTAATTCATTAAGCCTCTATCTCTCTTCTATTTTTCCAAATCTTGGAGTTTTAGCAGATTTGCAAGAAGTTTGGTTGTTGAAGGAATTTTGCAGAAATTTCATTGTAGTTTTGCAAACTGTGCAAATTATTATTACAGATTTTCATATTACTGTGCAAAGTCTTCAAAATGCAGAGTTTATGCAGAGTATAGTTTGCTGTGCAAAGTATTATAGATTTTTGTGTGTAGAGTTCTCAGATTTCTGTTGCAGAGTTGCTGTGTTGAGTGCAAATTCATTGCAGTTTTGAACAAATTTTCAAGATTTGGTGCAAATTTTAAAGGAAGTGTGCAGAAATTTGATGCAATTTAAAGAAAGTCTGCAAAAGCTTGGTGCAATTTCAAGAAGTATACAAAATACAGTTTATTGCGCAGATTCAAAAGCAGTTTTGAAGATAACAGTGCATAGTATAATTCTGTTGCAGCTCTACAATACAGAACAGAGCAGTTTATAGATTATGCAAAGTTATTTGTGCTGAAATCAAATCTTGATACAGAACAAAACAGTAAGTGATTCTTGATCAAATCTTTTTAATCTTGATACTCTCTTGCAAAGAAGTTAGACAAAGATTACAAATCTGTTGGAGTAGTACAAATCTACACAGATTAATATAAATTTTGATGTATTAGAAGTAAAGAAAGCAAGAAAAGTGTTGAGAAAATACTGTTTACAAGCACATACCCTAGTTTATAGCATTTTAGCACATTGCCATCAGGAAGATGTATATATAGCATGTTGTTCTCTATAACAAATCTGAGCATCAATATTATGTAGAGAGCATGTTGATAGCTAGTTGATACAAAAGTGTACAAGCTTTACAATTTCGAGTGCAAAAATTCAAAAAGTTTTTTGATTAACACTATGTTTGCAAGTATGGCCCTATTGGGAATTGAACCCAGTCCACTGATGTGAGTCAGTGTGCCCCATACACCACAAGGTTCTCCTTACTTGCATACAAGGTTTCCTTGAGTGTGAATATCTCCATGTTAAGGCTCACCCTAATCCCCCTTGAAACACATCCAACAAGAGATTACCTGGTGACCCACAACTCTCGTGAGAATCTTTCCAATGGTCGAGCTCGTAACCCTTGAGGTCACCAAGCTCTACAACTCCTTGAGAAGAAATAACCGCGCCTCCCTCACGAGCGTTGTCACACCGCCGTGTTGCACTACGAGTACTTGTCCCTCCTCTCACCTCACTTCACTCACACGCACTACATGCATTAGGGAGAGAGATTAACAAAATCAAGACTCAATTGCACAATGGGAGAGTATGTTGTATTACGAGAGATACACTTATATACATGGCCATAAGTGTTCACACTCACTTAAACTATGGTCGGTCGGGCTCTTTAGGCTCATAAGAGAGGCCCAATGCTATTACAATGACTACTCTCATAATATATCCATGAAGTACATCACTTAGGACTTCATCCTAACTTGCTACCATATGCTCTTGAAGCGAGAATTGCCATAAATACTCCGTTACACCATTATGAGCGCCCGTCCAAGTTGTAGCTTTGGACACCATTGCTTCATATCTTGAATGTAGGATCCTTTGGTGTATCTATCGTGATTCCTTGATGTAAGATAATGGCGGTAGATCTTGTTAACCCTAGGAATGGGTTAACACTCCAAGAAATAGTGCAGAGTTTAATTGAGAAAGCAAACAGTTTAGATTTTAAATTTTGGCATCATTAAGCCTTGAGTTTCCAGTTTCCTTCAAGGGTTTGCAGCAAGCTCACACAATTTCTTCGTTGAGCTTTAGCAGCTCTCAAACATAGTGCAAAGTACCATTGAATACAATAGGGCAAAAATTTCCAGACTAGAGCTTCAGTGTAAAGCTTCATAACCTTGATCATTCAAGACTCAACCTAGCAAGTTCTATACTAGGTGCGGATGGGATGGGATGGTTGATGCGGAGGTAGCATCGTGGTTGAGGAAGGGCTGTGTGCACGTGAATAGAGTTCTCAGCCACTATCTTGTCTTCCCTTGAGTTAACCAGCAGTGCGCAAGGTATTCGGTCATTTTGCTCATGATTAGGAGCACATCATTTTGTCAGTTCATCTTCACGCCCCCCTTGAGGCCAGCCGAAGAAGCTACAATAAAAGATGTGCAGCGCTGGTGACAGTGTCCATGGGAGCGCGCACACAATAAGTAATCTGTAAGGACCTGCACATGGAGGTCGACGGCAATTCAGCATGCAGAGACATTGCCTACTTTGCCTACATTGCGCATCAAAAAGCACCTGGGCACACAGACTCGAGGGCTTTGTCTTTGTGAATCTTCTTCCCTTTACAGCGTAACACACACTCTCCACAGAGTGTTTTAGACAGCCGGGAGCAAGGCACTCTCTACAGTGCCATCGCTTTAGGCGTACAAACGAAGACAACAACAAAAAAAAAAAAAAAAAAAAAAGGAGGAAAAAGACAAACAATAACAGCTTCACAGCCTTCTTAGAAGGCTCAACTATTTCAAGCACACAACCCAATGTAGAGAAAAGGCTGCTACCAACACCAAAGTGTGAGAAAGAAGGGGACAAAAAAAAAAAAGTGCAGAGGAAGAAGATGGCCACCAGCAGACAGTCGTGAAGAGGAAAAGATAAAAGGGTTTTGGGGAGGACTCACTTAAAACCTAGGGTTTTCTTTTTTCCATACCTACCTACCTACCCCTTTTTCACATTTTGTCCACCCATTTATCCATTGCTTGTGGCCAACTTATAAACTCGGAATCCACCAGTTGGACAAACCATTGCAAAGCTCTGTGTTGCAAATCACACATGCTTTGCTCCCAACCTCAAAATTCATACCATGTGTTGAAGCGATTTGTGTATGTCTTCTTTTAATCATTTGAAAGATGTGCTGCTACCAATGAATTTCAAAATGTGCAGGCTACACTTCAACACCGTCTTTTTTTTAGTAGGCAAGGAGGGACAGAAGTAAGACATGAATATGTTGATCTGAGTGAGGTTGTGGAGCATAGGCTTCTCCGTCCTGCAGCAGCAGAGGAAACCCTAGAGCAAATGTCTCGTGTGGGAAGAACGCCTGGTGAGTGTTTTTCGATCTCCATCATCATGCTTTCACATGATGAGACCACACTACTGATTCAGGGTGAAAGCATGTATAGGACACAAGGAGATCTGTTTAATGCCACAATGTTTGCATGTACCCAAAAGACATTATCTACGGTGATAAGCACAGTCAATGGGTTTTGGGCACAATACAGACTCCCACAGGTCTGTTAAGCTTGGAAATGTGGCATTGGAGGCCGTGCACTGCACGCTGTTCCATCATGAGAACTGCAAACAAGGCACCTGCAAAATGCATGGTCGGCCATGTAGCCCATATCTTCCCTGGCGCATCTGATTAAGAGCTTCCTTGAAGTAGACAAACTGCACATGGTATTCACAACAACAAGTGTTGCGGTCCTTCAACTTGCGTACGAAGTATGGCTTTAGACCCTCAAAACATCTTAGGGAGATCCTTATGTTAGGATGAGCCACTTGGAACCGCATATAGAAGTCCCTCTATGACAAAGAAGACAAATTTAGACACACTATCAAGCATTATAAATCATTCTAAAGCAACCTATAGCATTGGTAAGCATTATGACGCACTTTCAATCAGTGTAAAGCTATGACACTCATTAGGTAAAGCTCTTAGACGCACTTAGTAGCACTTTCTGCACTTGGCAGCACTAGTAAATGGTACCAAGTACTATAAAGCACTCTCAGGCACCTGCAAGCACTTAGAAACCTGAGGATCTATTTAGATAAACTTGGAATAACATGGAATTTCTTGGAAGCACTAGGAAACACTTAGAAGCAATTGGAAACACTAGCAAACACTTAGAAGCAAGTAAAGCACTTGGAAGCACTTGTGTTTATTGTTGCCTTTACAGAGCAGTATTTCTTCGTTCTTTTAGGTTTGACACTTCACAGATGACATCACTATGATAAACCAAAAACAGTTCATCTTACTCCTAACATTTACTACAATTCGATACACATGGTTCACACAATGCAGCTGCACTTACACTACTCTCAAAAAACAGAATATAGAATGAACATGACTAGAATAAGTGAAGTACAAAAGCTGTCTACTATGCTGCCATTACAGGATCCGCCATAACTACTCACAAAATCCACCAAGAACCCCATTACTAAACAAAACGGCTCCAGCTATGTAAGCTTCCCACGACTCTTTGCCTTCCAAGATCCCAAAACTAACCGACTTCCTAAAATACCAAAAATTCATACATAAAGCTTAATAAATAATCCGCCTAAGGTCTACCCCAAACACCTGGCATAGCTCGGTGGCTTGAGCCAACGGCTGACCTCGGACCCACAGTCCCTTGATCCAGTCAGCCACTTGCTGAATCCACCAAATCCGCCATTTTCGCTCCTGCACTTGCCTTTCCGCTTTCCTCTTGTGCTTCCACTGTAATCACTTCCACCGCCTTATCACTACTGAACTCCGCGGCCCTCTCAACACCAACCATTTTGGACTCCTTGTTACCATCTCCCTGCTCATCCACAGTTTCCAAAGGCGAACTGGCCCTCTTCAGCATTGCTTCCTTCTTTACTGTCTCCACCTGCAATTCCAATTTTGCAATTTTGGTCTTCAGCGCATATTCTCCATCCGAACAGCCTGCTCCCCCGTAGCTTCAAACCAAACTTTAAACGTATCAATAGGTAATGCTAGATGGTCCTGAAACAGCTGAGAAGTTTGAGTCCAAAGCTCCTTCACATACTCAAAAACCTCTAAGCGAAGTGAATCCGCATCAGAATCCGACACCAAAACCCCAGTGACTCCCTGGTCACCCCAGAGTAGCCTTCTCCAACTCCACCAATGGTGTTAACCGATTCCGCAGAAGATTATTCTCTTCAAGAAGCTGAGTGATCCTATCCTCTGTCTCATGAAATTGACACTCTATCACTGCTTTCAAACCATCTGCCCAACTTCCAAAATCATGTGCAGCCCCAAGCAACTCCAGATACTGATCTTGCATTTCTATCTCTACACGCACCTTTTCCTCCCGCAACATTCTCCTTTCATTTAGCCCCTCTTCTACCTTACTCCTCAATGTTTTAACCTCTCTTTCCAACATCTCCAACCTTTGGCCATCCACCTTTTTGGATTCCCCACCCACAATCATAGCCTCCTGATTTTTGATGAAACTATTCAAGTATGACAGACTCTGCAATGCATCTTGGACAGAAAAGATCCCAAATAACTTCTGACTAGGCCACTGTGCTAATGGAGTGATATTAACAGCCGGCATACCTGGGGTCATCTCCGCTGAACTCTTCCCTACTTTCTTTGGAAAGAATGTAATGGACCTCTTGCGTGCCTCCGCCTTAGCTGCCATCGGCGGTTGAGGAAACAAGGACAACTTGCCTACACCTTGCGGCAAACCAGGACTTCCTTCATGTTCCTGTGATCCCAAACGCACAGCACTCTTTCCTTTATCCAAAGACATTGTGTCCCCCAGACCAATTTCCACTTCTTAACAGCACTCACCTGCCCTTGCTCCACCCCTTTACACAAACTCACTTTTGGCACTGATGATGCCAAAGGCAATGTAGATTTGGAGAGATGGCCCAACTTACAAATAATGCAGCCGTTCATGCCCTCCCTCCACCTTTTGATGATGGGAAGTTGTATGGGACAAATTACACAACATTTCTTACATCATCCGATGGTTCATGGTGGATAATAGACAGTGGAGCATCTTGATATATGACCAATCAAAAGGGTTGGTATACCTCCCTCAAGCTTGTGGGGAAGTCCACCCTGGTAGCGGTCAGGAACCATGGTAAATGCCTAGCCATGGGTTGATTTCTTTTATTTCTAGCAATGTTGATACTAAGCTGTCCAATGTTATTTATGTGCTAAACATCAAGAATAATTTACTATCAGTGGTGGTTAACGGCCTAGTAGTCATCAGAGATGCCACCAGCAATGTTATTGGGAGAGGAATTTGGCACAAAAACTTGCATGACCTATCAAGTTTTACATCCCAAGCTAATGTTGGGAAAAGTAAGGTATAACGTGAGATTTGGGCACTGAGCTTTATGATCTTAAAGGAGATGTAAAGGTATGGGATTGACACATCTACCAACATTTTCAAAGACGTCAGATGTGTGAAGTTTGTATGATGGGAAAGCAGCATCGACATGTATTTCCACAAGAAAACAAGAATCGTACAAAGGCTCCTCTAGATCTTGTACATGCATATCTCTGTGATAAAATGCCAACCACTCCATTGGGTAGTTCTTCCTTCTTGTTTACTGATCGATGACTTTAGTAGGTAGATGTGGTGGGTGTGTTTTCTCCTGGGTAAGACCAAAGCTTTTAAAAAATTCAAAATATGGCATAGCTTGTAGAGATTGAGATAAGAAAGAGGTTGAAGAATTTTTGGATAGATCAAAAAGGATAATGCACGTCAAGTGAGTTCGATGCCTACTACAAGGAGCACAAGATTTAGGGATTTTATAGTTTCTCATGCCTACATAGTTGTTGAGATGGTGTGGAGTATGGAAGTATACTAAAAGGAAATAAATTACAGAAATATTTTTGAGTCATGGAAAAGGATTACAAAATTCTTTTTTGGGCTGGGGGGGTGAGGTAGTTACATAGTGATATCCGGTAACAAGAGTTACATAAAGGCAGTGAAGAGCATGACACCTTAAGAGAAGCTTATTCAGATAAGAAACCCTCAATTCTATATTTCAAGATGTTTGGTTGTGATGAATATTTTGTGCATGTTCCAGACTCATCCAAAACTAAGTGGAAATCCAAGAGTAGAAAGTGTATCTTCTTGGGGTACATTATGGAGTCAAAGGGTTACCGACTATACAACCTAGAGGAAAAGAAGATCATTATCAATCATGACGTGGTGTTGAAGGAACAACCTCATTGGGTGGAGGAGAAGGCTCCACCCACACTAACCTTTAATGAAGAAGTTACCCAACAGACATAACCACTAGTGTCAGTACTACTAACTCCACAAGAGGTGGATTTATCTAGAGGACATGACAAATGCACCCACAATGGGAAGTTACATTTGCGGAGCAAGACCCAATGACACATGCTTTAACAAGGCTAAGGTAAGCTCTTGACTTGAACTCACATGCATACTTGGTACATCAACTTGGTATATTTCTAGGTAATACACTCATTGTTGATAGTGTTGATATCTATAATAAAAATTATGAGAATTATTGGGGATGTTTGGTTCATAAATTTAATGTGTATGTAATGTTAAGTTAAGGGAGCCTTTATGTTTTATTTGATGGGTGGTGATAGGAGTATCCTAATTTTATTGATGTTTCACTTGTCCAGATATTACATATCCCAATGGCATTGAGTGACCATCGCTATATGGTCAACCTTGCTCAAGGCGTTACCTAGTGTTGTGGCAAAGAAAGGTTCCTCGAGTTTCCCTACAGATTCAAACCTACAAGGAAGAGATTTCTTTTCTTGCTAATGCACTTAGACATATTGGCGTATTGTTGAGAAAGGTATGGTTTTTCACAAGAGCCATGATGTAAATATTAACTATAAACATCATGTAAACACTTTTGTACATAATGAGAATAAGTTTATTTTATATGGTGATCTCTCTAGTCCAATGAGAATAAGTTTTCTTTAGCATCGTGTAGTCAACTTTGTAATAATATTGACTATAGACATCATGTAATAACTTTTGTACATAATAAGAATATATTTTCTTTATATTTTGATCTCTCTGGTCTAATGAAAAAGATTGTTTTTATGTAGCTCGTTTAAATGTGTCATGTGATAGTCTTAGTTTGTTCAAATGTGTCGTGTGATAGTCTTCTGTGTTCTTCTTTGGAAACTATGGGAATGCTTCACAATGATGAATGTGGTTTTTCTTTATTATGTCCGTAAGAATGTACAATTTAGTGATAATAGTATGTGTGCATCTTTGCTTAAGAATAAGTATGAAGTGTTTCTAAAACAAGAAATTTTGATCTTTTTCCACAACATGGAGTTGATACTTTGTGGGCATTATCAATTGCTAATGGGGCTATGAGTTTAGCTCTCGTAAAGGGAGAAATGAGTGCTTCAATTCTTTGTGAGAGGTTGGTTTCTTGGAGACTAGCAAGCTTAATTGAGCTCTTGTGCCATGAATATGGCTAGCAAGAAGGGTGTTTAACTTTGTAGTGCAGATACTCTTAAAGGACACAAAGTTTTTGGACGTGTTTCCAAAGGATTTATCGTACGTTTTACTTGCAAAGAGGGGTGTAGACCATAAGATTAAGCTTATACCTAGGGCACAAACAATGTTGTTTCAGTAGCCTTATAAGTTGAGTTAGTTTAAGGATAATGAAGTTGCTGGACAACTTCAAGAGTACCTCTAGATGGGGCATGTTAGGCCTAGCAAGTTGCCATCGGGGAGCACATGTTCTCCTAGTGAACAAGAAGGATGAGTCAAAAAGTATGTGTGTGGATTACAAGGGTCTTAAAAAATTCACTATTAAGAAATACTCTTTGCCAAGTAGTATGGATGACCTTATTGATCAGCTTTGTGGCATGCAATGCTTCACAAAGATTTATCTAAGGAGGACAGGCTACCATCAGAATAGGATATATGAGGAGGATGTCTTTAAGAGTAGTTTTAGAACCAAGTATTGACATTATGAGTTCTTGGTTTTACCATTCAAACTTATGAATCCACCAACCACCACTTTCCAACAAATGGATGAATGATATCTTTTGTCCATATAAGGGAAAGTTTGTTATTATTTTCTTAGATGACATTCTTGTGTATAGTATGACCCTTGAGGATCTTTCATCCATATATGGGAAAGTTTGTGATTATCTTCTTAGATGTCGTTCTCATGTATAGTATGACCCTTGAGGATCTTTCATCCATATATGGGAAAGTTTGTGTTTATCTTTTGAGATGCCATTCTAGTGTGATTATTTTCTTAGATGCCATTATCATGTATATTATGACCCTTGAGGATCTTTATAAACGGGTGGATAAAGAAAAGTATAATATGTATAAACCTGTGGAATGGATGGAGGAGCTGGATAGATGTTTCAATGAGCTCAAACATGAAACTACTACTACAAGTGCTATGCTCCAAATTGTGGACCTAAGTAAACCTTGATGGTTGGAACGGATGCCACAGCGACTATGCATTTGGAGTAACATTGTTCCAAGATGGTAGGCCAATTGCTTTTGAAAGTAAAAAGTTAGCTCACCCATAGATCAAGTGGCCAATTTGTAGAGACTATGCTATTGGAGTAGCATTGTTCCAAGATGGTAGGCCAATTGCTTTTGAGAGTAAAAAGCTAGCTAACCCGTAGATCACGTGGCCAATCCATAAAAAAGAGCTTTATGCTGAGTTGTTCTTTGAAAAAGTAGAGACGTTATTTGTATGGCTCTACTTTTATTGTCCATGTGGATAATCATCTATGAAATGCTTTTGCAACTCTAAAATTTGAGGGAGATAAAGGTTCGTTGGTTTGACTCTATGCAAGAGTTTTATTTTGAGATCTGTTATTTAAAAGGATCTACCAATAAGGTGGCAGATGCTTCGGTTCTGTGCTGACATCTCTTAAAGGCTCTCTTTTTAGGGCATGTATATATATAGATTCTTTAGTTGACTTTGGGATATTGTCCAGACTAGGATGACCCCCATTTTTGTTAGTTTGAGAGAGTTTCCTATTCAAAATGGTTTGCCCTTCCGAAAGGGAAAGGTCCGTGTACCTGATGTTAATGGTGCAAGGAGTCACATCATATTTTGAACATTATGGCACACCTTCTATTGGGCATCTAGGTGTACTGAGCCTTTGGTAGAAGAGATTTCTTCTAGCCAAAGCTGAAAGTTGGTCAAATAATATGTTCAAAATTGTCAACATTGTCAAGTCAATAAAATTGATGTGCTGGCTTATTATATCTACTAATAGAAATACTCAAAAAAAAAGGGATGTATTTCCCTAAATTTTGTGGTTGGATAACCATGGACTTTGAGGGGGAATAATGCCATGTGGTTGATCGTTGATTAACTCACTAAGATGGCAAGATTTATTCCTCTACAAAAGAGAAAATCTCAGTTGTGCAACTTTCTCTTTTGTTTATTGAGACTTGTTTAGCCTTTATGTCTTACCACTTGATATTATAAGTGATCGTTGACCAACTTGCTAAGATGGTGAGATTTATTCCTCCAAAAGAGATAATCTCAGCTATGCAACTTTCTCTTATATTTTCTAAGATGTTGTTTAGCCTTTAGAGCTTACCACTTGATATTGTAAGTGATCGGGATCATTAGTTTAATAGACATTTCTAGCGCGAGGTGTTCAAGGAGTTGGACACAAAGCTAACTATGAGTTTATCTACTGACCATCTTAATTTTGATGGGCAGAGTGAACATGTGAATTAGACTAGCAGGACATACTAAATGTGCATATACATTTGTGGATAGCTGATTAGGAAGAGTATCTTTTGTTAGAGTTTTCTTATAATAGTTATAAGAATTCTACTTCCTCTAAAATTAGTCCTTTTATGTTGACGTATGGTTATACCCCTGTGGATGATTGGCCTAGAGACACAGAGCCTAAGTTGGTGCTACAGTTGACTTCTTGAAACAGTAGAGATAATGCAATTTACAAAAGGGATCATAAAGAGTACACCAGATAGAGCACAATTTTATGCTAAACCAAAAATGATCATAGCTACTAGAGTCCTGGAAGAAACCCAATGGGTTTTCTTGAGAATTCTAAAAGATTTTCAAGTAATGCATAGACTAGAAAAGTCTACAAGTTGTCTCAGAGATTTGTTAGACCTTATATAATCTTGAAAAAGATTAATGAGGCTTCTTATAGGTTGTGTCTCCTCCTACATGGATATTGACTTTCATGTTAGCAGAATGAAAGAGTTATTGGGTGCAAGAGATAACTTGGCTTCTGACTAGGGGCAACACGACTTGAGGACCTATCCGAGCTAGTTGTTGTTGTGGATCGTAGGGATCACGAATTAGAGTGGTTAATTAGATGAAGGGATCATGCAGATGAAGACAACACTTGGGAGAATACTTGAGTGGTTAATTAAATTGAGGGATTGTACGAATGAAGACGACACTTGGGACAATGTTGCATTTCAATGCTAGTATCCAAATTTTGTCTCTCCTAGTCCTCCTCTCGTATGAATGAAGACAACACTTGGGAGATTGTTGCTTCATTCTAATGCTAGTATCCAAATTTTGTCTCCTAATCTTTTTCTCATTTAGGAGGGGCAAAACGTGGTTAGTATTAGAGGTCAGCCAAACATGGTTCTTACTATTGCATTGTGAACCTATCATAGGGCTATATATTATAGTGTGAATATGGTTCTTATAATTGTTGTGTGAACCCATCATAGGGCTATATAGTTGGGTTTGTGGCTCATTTTTTGTAGATAGAGTTCAATGGTGGACTCTACCCTGGGAGTGGAGCCTCCCAAAAGGAACCCAATTTGTGTTAACCCACTAGCAAGTCACACCAGTTATGGTTGTGGAGTGCGTGGTATAGGAGGACACGTATCCCATGATGGTGTAGGCTTGCTAGATTTCTTTGGTCTCTAGCTTTCTAGGGCGGCAAATAACTATGTGTTGTTTGGAGCCTATGGTGGCAAAAACCCCTTACTTTTCCTTTGTTATGACATGTTGATCAGATGATTGTAGTGGCTTGGATGTGCTTCTCGTGCATACAATTGTGAGTTATTGATCTTGGCAGACACACATCTAAGTAGACTCTTACATGGGGTGTTACAGTACACCTTTGAAAATCGATCAAATGTGAAGAGAGAGAGCGAGAGGGTGGTAGTGAGAGTATCAAGCAAACATACAGGTCAAAGCAATCTTAAGATAGGATGAGAAAGAAAACAATTTGCCATTTTATTTAAAATGGACACAAGCTTTTGTGCCATGGGCACTCCATTCAATATGATACATAATCAAGTGTTTCATGATGAGTCACATTATCGAAAAACCAAGGTTTACTTTTCCATGTTACGAACTGCGAACATAGTAGTTAGATAACAAAAAAAAAGATCCAATAGAGAATAGATTTTGAAAAGAATAGTAGCTGACTATGTAGCTTTTTGTGGATGACAAGTTCTATTGATTGATTAATATAATGTGCATTTGTTCGAGAGGGACATTTTTTCTAGAGTACATCCTTAAAAGGAAAGATTGTGCAATATATTAAGCAAGTAGATAAGCAATCAATTACAAGGTTGGGTGGTATAATGTCACAACTATTATCTTACGTAATGCATGAACTTATAAGTCAAAATATGATGGCTAAATATCCAAATGTTACATGGGTGCTTTGTGATGCATACTTTGAACTTGAAAGATATTGGTAAACTCAACTTCGTTCAACAAACATTGATTGATGCAAATTTGTGACCAAGTTCATCAAAGAGAATTAATCATGATGCCTTGTTTCATTTGCACTCTGACATATGTTTGTAAACATTTTGTGTAACTACTACATACATTGTTCTGAAGAGATTGCAAAAAGTGAAAGCTAATTCAGTTGAAACAATCCCACATCGACAATGAGAACATCGAATGGATAAAATTTGAGAAGAAACTATTAAGTACAACACTTTAGTGCAAAGGGAGAAGTATCGATAAATTTGATAGAACAACATCAACACCCACACACCCATGTCTGCCACCGCTTGCACAGGGAGGAATCGAACCCTTAACCTCGGGACTCTCGACTTCCAACCTTTCCATTGTACTGACTTCCAACCTTTCCATTGTAGTGACGCCTGGGTTGGCATCATTAAGCCTCTCAATCTTTGTTTACAAAGAGATTCTTTGTTGTTGAAATTTTATGTTAGAGATTCTTTGATATGCCATAAACAAAATCAAAGATTCCCAACACTTTGCTCAAAAAGAACGAATGATTGACTCATTGGAAACAAATACATACACCTCTACATGGTGAAACTTTTGTATTAGATCTAGAGTGTCAACTCTATCACTACTCAAAAAACTCAAAGGTGATGTGTAGTCAGTGATTGCGAGGTGATGCAGTGAGTCATGAAGGTAGTGCTAATTATTCTTCTTTCAAACGGCATGTTCTCTCTGTGTAATTATGTTCTCCGGAAAAGATTGTCTTTCAAGGTCGACAAAGGCGGCCTTAATTATACGCTTGGCTTCATCATGATCAATTTGATCATTATTCTCTCATACAGTATAAATGCATAAATCAAATTGATTTAAATACTATGAATAAATAAAACCTTACACATCACAAAACAAAAATCATATCGCGTACATGAGCAACTTAAAAACTCCATTGCATCAATATCATCATTTCACTGTATTAAAATTTAAGTATATAATACAAAATTTATAACTTGAAGTCACACAATCAAATCTTACAAAGTTTGACATTTTATGCATCATCTAGGTATGAGCTTTATTTTGCTTGAGTGTGCAAAAAGTTGCTCTCGGATGGTTGGTTTAGCCCATTTGCTTAAGCAGCAATTGTTGAAGCTTAAGCTAGGACAGTAGGTGTTTGTTGCCACTCGTACCTTTGCAACATCTTTGTCACTCTAGTATATGGCACTAGTATCTTTGAAACATCTTTGTCACTACTCTCAACTTCTCCAATGTGGCTAAAGTGTCAAGGGTATCCTCATATAACTTTAGAGTGTCCAATGGTCCTGTCCTGTAACTATAAAGTGTCAAGGGCATCCACAGATACCTTTAGAGTGTCCAATCGTCCTATAATTGGTGGTGAAGGTTCTTTTAATTGGTGGTGAAGGTTCTTTTACTATAGCTTTCCGTTTATCCATCATTGATGAGGAGATTTAGGAATCTTGTAATCAAGAAAACAAATCCTCATTTCTCATATTACAAAAGATCATAGAAATTTGCATTTGCTTTGATTTCAAAGGCAATTTGGAGTAAATTTTACTCCATCTTCAACACTCAGTGCATGATGGCACTATCAGTGGAATAACAGAGCTCTACTTTAGATAGCTAAATTATATGACATCAATAGAGAAATTGAAATGTAACAAGGTATGGCATGTGAGAAATTATTTTCATTTTATGTGAATCACTTAATCTAGATGTAGGATGCATCTAATCTAAGATGTGTATTCGTGTATGACAGAAGGAGCTAGGATGTGCTTAAGATAGATTGTATATGACAATAAAACCTAGGATACGTGTATCCTGGTAAAATTTTGGGTTTCAATTTAAAAGCCGAGTATTTTAATAAAAATAAACATAAAATCATATGAAAAAATTTATTCCAAATTTTGCAAATATACATACTTTCTCTCAAAAAAGATCGCATTTAATCCCAAAAAGGTTATATACATATATATATAGAGAGAGAGAGAGAGAGAGAGAGAGAGAGAGAGAGAGAGTGTGCGTAATTATAAATGTTATTCCAGCACGGCATTAGTCAAGGTAGCATAAAACAAGATATCGAAATGTGCACACAAAAAAAGACACACAAAAGTGTGTTAAATTTGTCTTTATTTTAAAGACAAGTCTACACCACAAGGAAGTATAATATGTACACAAAAAAAAGATCTATAAAGATCAAAAGTGTTATTTTTTGCAAACTAAGCCCCAAATGTGTACAAAAGCTACAAGAAATTGGCATATGCACACAAATTGACTCACAAGAGATCAAAATGCATAGTTCAAACTATTTTATTAAAATAATGAATTGTCACAAATCAACTCAAAAAGACTCAAGATGTGTAAGCACAAACTTAATAGGATGTATCACAAAATGATTTATAAAAAATCAAAAGTAATTTGATTTTTTTTTTTTGAAGTAAATAAAACATTTTAAATTTATAACTACAAAGATAATAAATAAGAAGCGCTTTTATCTTATTTAATATTTACAACAAAAATAAATTAAACTAAATTAAATACTAATTAAATTTTCAAAGGTTTTTTAACCTAAAAAGCAAGGTGATAGCAATCTAGAGAATGCGTATGAAAAGCCTCGACTTTTATGGGGAAAGCATTCTTTCATTGCGAAGCATTTGTGAAAAAAATCAGTTCACCAATTTAAATCGAGGAATTAGCAACTTTTTTAAATAAAATTATGACTTTTTTATCAATTCGTACGAATCAAGGCAACATCTAATTCAGCATAAATTCTATTTACTAAATATATTGTCATAAAAGATAAACATATTATGTATACAAACAAGGTAAAGACCCACATCTCTTGATTCCTGCTGATCACAGACAGTCATGGTTGATAGAATTACTAATGATGCATCCTTGATTGCATATGAGACCACTAATGGAAGTGGGGAAAATGCCAACTCTTCTCATAAGATAGTATGTGAGAAAGACAACCAATTGACTCATTCATGGAGAAGAAAAAAACCCAGATGAGAGCAGATATTTCAAGCTTCTGTGTATAAAAAGGATATATAATTCTCATTGTTCAACCCGTAAGTTCCAATAATGCTCGTCACAGGTATGGTTTCTAATTAACTTTTCGTCTATGGAAGACCACACATTTGACCCCCGAGTAATCCTGGTCACAAGTATGGTTATAATTAACCTTTTCCTCTGATGGAAGACCACACAAAACCTGTCACCTGTAGGAACTACATTGTGTCTCGGTGCAACTTTCATCCTGACACAAGACAAAGTGAAGAGGTGAATCAATAAGTCACATCCTATCACACAACTGCATTAAAAAACTTGGAGGGAAGACTAGCTTCAACTTGCAGATGCCCACAGGGCCGTCATCTTCTATGCTCTCTCTGAATATGAGCCTACTCAGCGTGTGAATTTGAATGTACGAGACAAAGTGTGCCAATGCTCAAGCATTTTTGCCACGTCTTGAGAGGATATCTTGAAGACCAAGCAAGCCAAGACGAGCACCGCTTACAAAAGATTGAAATAATATGCTGACCTATAGAATCTTTCAAGGAGGCTATGGTTTGTTGAGCTTGTAGCCCTTCATAATGTCATCTCTAGAGGAACAAAATTGCACCCAGCTAATATGAACCTTTTAAGAATACTCACAAAACAGGAAAGCTAGCCCATGAGTTTGATTTTCCACCTGTTTGTAAGAATCTACAGCAATGCCTTCAATGCAAAAAAGGGTCAGTCGGCTCGAAAGGAAGTTCTTGATTACAGAAGCAAAAGCTTCCTAGTGAGTGAGTCCGAGTGGTTAGGGGGTCAAAGTCCCATGCTGAGATCGTGTTTCGGCCCCGCTCATTATAGCCCCCAGTGCAACACGTGATGAATAAAAAGCCAGACTCTAGCACATCACCTCAACATACCACTTTATAAAAAAATTTATAATTTAAAAAAAAGCTCTCAATGAAAAATATCCAAAATGAGCAAAGGTGGAACTGAGTACTTTGTCGAATGGAAAGGTTTACATATTTCGGCAAGAGCCACTTTGAATGCTGATTCATTAGAGAGGCTTGCAATGTACACTTTTAACAGCCCTCACCGACGGGCACAGCTGCTAACATCTACAATCTGGTCGAAGTCCCATGCTGACATCATGTTTCGGCCCTGCTCATTATAGCCCCCGGTGCAACATGATGAATAAAAAGACGGACTCTAGCATATCACCTCAACATACCACTTTATAAAAAATTATAATTTAAAAAAAGCTCTCAATGAAAAATATCCAAAATGAGGAAAGGTGGAACTGAGTACTTTGTCGGATGGAAAGGTTTACATATTTGAGCAAGAGCCACTTTGAATGCTGATTCATTAGAGGCTTGCAATGTACACTTTTAACAGCCCTCACCGACAGGCACAGCTGCTAACATCTACAATCTGGCCACAACTGCACTTTCACAAATGCGATTTTAATAGCCTTCACCAATGATGACCACAGCTGCCGACACCTACCCACCTGTGCTTGAACAAAGCATTTCAAGCACCAACGTTAAAAGTTTTGACAACCCTCGGTATGAACCTTGTTGGCTGTGATAATTTGGGGTGTGGTCAAGGAAAGGAGATAGGGTTTGCAAGATTATAAAATTATGGATTGATGGAAATAAGCAAGTACCTTATCAGGAGAGGTCAGAGAGACCCATTGTTGCAAGAGTTAAGAGAGACCCACCGCCTTGCAGGCTTGCAATGTACATATTACAACCCGTTCAATCTTCACAAATGCTCTGCCTGCAATAGTTACCACTCATCACAGCCAAACCTGCAGCCAATCAACTTAGAGCTTGGTAACACCTGAAGCCTAAAATTTGGCAACACACTCCAAACACCAGTGATAAATATGGACCTCTCTAATTTAAGTGCTCAAGGGTTACACCTCGGAACCTACATCAAAGACCATGCAGCACAGGTGTAGCCTTGCATCTCACGTTTGCATACACTATCACAAGAATGATCCCAGCCTGCCTATATTACGCGACTTCCACACTGAAGCTCCAGAAGGGTATACTCATGTGTATCTACCAATTCATCTGATTGGGCATCTACCCAATAAATCTGAGCAGACAACCACACCATTCACAGCACAGGACCTACTTGCATTGCTAGGACACTGATGCAGACCATGCATGTCGCCAACTTTAGACCAAGAGTTTGGCTTGAAGATTGTGTGCATGAGAGAGGCTCCACCAGGCTGGTAGGAGCAGGTCTAGCATATCAGATCATAACTATTTACTCCTCTTACTAGGTGGCAGAAGAAGAGAGGAAAAAGAAAAATTGGTGGGTCCCAACAGGAAGAAGTCATTACTGCAAGGTCTCACTATTTCAAGCCTCCCTCAACACTGTAGAGACAAAACCTTCGACTTAATCTAGCATATAACCTCTGATAATGTGTCAATGGCAGCCAAGGCAACTTGACAGTAACTTGAGAGACATTTGAAAGGCGATGAAAATGGCATGACACAAGAAACCAGCAATCCAGGTTAATGATGCTACAAGCAGCCAGCAAAAGCCAGTGCCATTGAGCACCATGATGTTCATCTTACATTGCGCAATTCAACTGTATACTGCTAAAGCATAGCTCAATCTCATGTAAAGGGCATTTTAAAATATTGCATTGCAGCATCCCTTGCAACACAATCAAGGCAAAAAGAAGGTGGGATTAAACCCTAACCATTAAGAGGGCCAGTCCCTTAAGCTTTAATCTAGTGCCAACGCCTTACCTTGGATCAGAACAATAGCGCACATTCTCAAAGTCTAGTTGTGCTCAAAAACTTGCTTTGTCTAGGAACCAGCTTATGCAACCATGAATCTCAAAGAGGTGCCTCTCAAAATCTCCACCACCGCAGCTTTAGTGAATCTCAATGCTAAGTGCAAGCAGATTCCTTATTTTTCTTTTGTATATCTAATCCAGAGTACAAAATACTGTGAAGAAAGAAGGGATACCTTACAACATCTGCATATGTTAAGACTCCAAAGAAAATGGCTAGAGATCAACGGAATTCACTTCAAAAAGGAATGTACACAGCTTGGACCTCATCATGTAACACTGCCTTTTCCCTTCTCACATGTTGAAGTACCCAAAATGCAGAAAACCAGCTTTTCACTCTTAAACTCCACTGCTTTTGACTTTGAAACTCCACTTAGTCATATTCCTATCCCATACATGCACAACTTGTTGGGTAGAGGAACCACCTTAAAGCATGGTATACATGCAAACCCCTTGCACTGTACACACAAATAATGTGGTTCTCACTGCACACATTTGTAATTGATAACTAAATAGCTGTTATGCTCACACTACTGAGAGCTTGTCAAGGTCTCCTCTCCAGTGTCTTCGTCGTGTTGCTCCAGCTGATGGTGATGATGTTGATCATGGTCTGAAGTCACTTGCTCCTGCTGATGATAATGTGGCAGCTGATGATGGGATGCCATCAAATGGCCACTTTTTTCCACTGAGACAGACCTGGGAAAAGTGACAGTACTGTGTTGCCCCTGCTCCTTTCGATGCTGTGAGAGGAATGGATGATGAGGGGTTATGAAGGAGGAGGAGGTGGGCATGAGGAAAGGATGATGGGGGGCATCTAAGCCCAAGCTTGCAGAGAAGCCACCTCTAGGCATCAACAGAGAAGCCATGCCAGTGGGGACAACCAAAGGGACATTCCAAATTGCGCTGTTGCTCCACATTACACCTGCTGAAGAGCTCATCCCTGCTGCTACTCCTCCGCCTGCTTCAACTGTGGCTGTAGCAGGATGGAAAGAAATGGCCGCCCGTTTAGCAGTGGGAAAAACAGAACTCCTTACTGCTTCATCATCATCATCCTCATCGTCAAGATGTAGTGCATCATCATCATCGTCCCCATGGTACGCCTCTTTCTTGACAGGGTGAGAAGGCGAAAAGGTTGTGTTCTTGACCTTCTTTCTTTTCTTCTTGCTACGCAAAGCTACTTCAGGAGGGGGTCCCCTTTCAGTAAGCCAATGAAGGCCCACAAAACCACCACCACTGCTGCTGCCATGGGTTTCCAAGCTAGGTTTTGTATCATGAACATCTTCTCTGTGCAGAGGTTCTGCATCTTGGGTTTCTCCCATCTCTTTCTTTGCAAGGAAGAGCTGAGGGGGCAGTGCGAGCCCATTAAAATTGGTTCTCTGACCTTGCACGAAGTGCTGTTTGTGCGGCAAAGAACCGGAGCTCAATACCATGGAAGCAGGAATCGTACCTGTGCCTGTGGCAGCGATGATGGAGGGCTCCGCCTGCCGGAGAAGCCACTCTATGGTCTCTCCATCCGACTTGTGGCCGAGCTCCCGCGTAAGCTGAAAGACTCGCGCGGCGCACATGACCGGCAAGCGGATACGCCTCCCTCTCCCATCCACCTTCGTGTGTCTGTCCTTTGACGAGATCCTTGAGCTTTTCTTTGCAAGAACGCCAGCCCCTGCCCCCGCCTCCACCAGGGCAAGTGGCTGCTGCTGCTGGCTTCTCTTCACCATAGCGGCTACACCTTCTCTTTCCTCTTCGCCTTTCTTTTCGTTCTCTGTAGCACAAGCAGAAGCTGCTAAAGAACTGCCATGCATGCAATCAAACCCTAAGGAAACTAACGCCTTCTCAGAGGACTCATCGCGGCCACTGGCTATGGCAGCTACCATGGCCTGCACAAGGGAAGCAGGGTGTCCATACCTTTAGCAGTCTGCAGATGATTATATGAAGAGGCCATGGAAGGGGCAGGGCGATGGTTATGATGAGGGGAAACCAGGGGCATGCTGGTGTAGGAGACGCCGTCGTCGTCGTCGTCGTCGTCGTCATCTTCAGCAACAAGCGCGTGAGCGAATTGCAGGGTTTTCTTTGTGCGTCTGTGGGGGTCGTTGGGAGGAGGGGGGGCGTGGTGGGCAGAAGGCGAGCTCATGCTAGCCAGAAGAAACTGTTCCATTCACAGTGAGAGCAAAAATGGTGGTGTTAAGGGCTAAGGAGGTGCTTCCTAGTGCTAGAATCATCGACGTTCCACGTGGACCCAAAGGTCATCCAAAAGGTCCCCCCCGAATCCTAAAAGTCTCGATGGGTTATCACGCCTCACTATTTATCATGCTATCAATGCACCACACATGATCATGGAAGCTCTCCCTTGGGGCCTGTTCTCACGCTTTCCAACACCGCCAACGCTGTCCCACAATGTTACTTCCACATGAGGCCCTCTCACTAGTTGTTCAAATATACCTCCGGTGGTATTCTTCACCTAGTAGCCTCTCCAGACCTCTTTCATATTTTTTTTTAGACATGTTACAGCATTGTCACTCCTTTGGCTTCATAGAATTAATTATGGGTGCAAATACGACTCCACCAATGGGCTTTCCAAAAATCACGAGAACAAGCCCTTGGTTCCTTGTTGAGACCTAAACATTGTATTAAGCAAACAGACCTATCCAATTGGTCAAGGTGTTAGCTTGTCAACCAACTGTTACAAGTTCAAGTTTGACATTTTGCAAAGAATGAAAGCTCCCTCTGCCTTTCCAGCCTCCTACCTTTGTGAGCCGAGTGATTGCCATGCGGTTCACAAGGGTTTCCACTGCCTTTTTGAACCCAACCCAAGGCAACTCATTTTTTAGGGTGGCTTCACAACACCCACTCCATCAATCTGGCGTAGTAGCGTACGTTCATACAAGGTGACTTCCATGAGACTCATAATGAGCTCGTGGGCTCAGACAAATGCTAGCCTTCCCAATGGTAGCCTTATCAATGGATGCAAGTTTAACCACTACCCCAAAAGCAAGGCTCAATCTTGCAATCACCAAAACCCTTATAGGTTTTGGGGCCTTAGCCCATTTTCAAGAAACCAAATACTTCTTTCAATCCATGTTTAAACAAGCCATAAGTGCTGCGTTGAATGAAGGGCTTCAAGACATGTTCTCAACACGAAAGAAAAAAAACACGAGTTCTAGTTCTTGCAGCTTCATGCGTCTTTTTAAACTCTATTGTTTTCCAACAAGATTAAAAAATGCCTTCATCTATAGTCCATGAAGAGACCTTGTAATGTTTTTTTGATGGACACAAGTTGCCTTAGGTTTTTTGGCATGTACATCTATGCAATACAAGATAAGTCTAGGTCCTCTTATTTATATAAATATATGTAGCATCTTCCCCAATTAAAAAAAGATACTTCATAAGTCTCTATTCATAGGTTTCTAGTGCCACTCAACTCTAAGAGGCTAGCTACACAACAAATAGAGGGCACTAACAAGGATAGATAATGGAGATCCTTGCACTCTTTTCTTCTATTGTTTGGTGTAATATGTATTTTTAGAACCCCCACCCCCATATGGCTTGAAGCTTTTTTTACCTTTTGAGTATTTGAGGGGAAACAAATAGCCTTCTGTTACTAAAGTTATAACATTTCTAAGATTTTCAAGTGATGAGATTCAAAAACTCTTATTCTAGGACTTTATGGAAAATATGCCTTAAAAAGTAAGTGTACTTCATGTTGTTGCAATGGTATGGCATGGACGTTTGTACCTACACATCTTGGAGATATTAGCAACATTAAGGGGATTTACACATCAAATTTCTTGGCCAAGCTATGTTTTAAGGGGGGCATTGCATTAGGATCCTCATATTTGAGATCAAGTTCTTAACGTGCAACTCTCTATTTCATATGACCCACTATTTAAGTCCTTAATGTGCAGCTCTCTATTTCATGTGGTCTATTACAGTTCCCCTATTTATGACTATTTCCATGGCCATGATCTCAAAGGAGTTTTATTTCAACCATGGGGTTTCTTTCATGCAACCCATATAGCATCAATAGTGGAGGGCTCTTCTAATTTTGTATATGCATGAGGTGCTTCTAGATTTAGTATCCGTAACCTAACATCCAAACATTAATATGAGAATCTCGTGGTGGCTTGTTGTCCTTTGGTACTCCATTCTTTCACTCACTTGTAAGCCAAAGAGATCGTTGAGGAGAGAGGATATTGCAAAGGCCCCAACAACAAACACAATAATTATTCAAAGTACATAAATGTCATTTGTGAAAATGACAAAAATAAATTGATAATTCAATATACATGGATGATATTTCTGGAAACACATGATAATTCAATGTACATGGATGCCATTTCTGAAAACACATTGAGAGTTCAAAGTACATGGATGTCATTTGTGAAAACATATTGAAAGTTCAAAGTTCATTGTGAAATCAACAAAAGAACTTGAAACTATTATTATTCTCTTATTGTTCTTGTTATGGTGATGGTAGGGTGGGGGCGACTTGACTAGCATGTCTTTGAGGGAAAAGTGGTTGCATTGAAAAAGAAAATGTTTGCTTGCCAAGAGCTCTCCATAAAATCCAAGTTATCAAAATTTTCCTTTGATTGTCTACAACTAGCTCACATTATTTTCAAGCATGGACGGTTAGCTAGGTCAAGCATTCTCATGGCCAAGATCTTTTGCATAGTGTTTAAAGATCTCATGGCCAAGAGAAGTAACTTGTAATGTAATTCTCGTTTCCTTTAGAAATGTGTAACCATGAAAATAAGTTCCCCCATTGGCATACATATAAAGGTACATTGGTTTCGTAATCATCCATTTTGTAAATGATAACCACTTCAACTTTCATTCTCCATTAATATTTGCCAAATAGGTTACGTGGCACTCCTTCATAAAACGTTGTTAATCCTAGCACGGCTCATTTGGGCCTCTCCTTAGGGAAGCCCGATTCATCTTGATGATGAAGAGTTTAAAGAAGTTGATATCCTTAATATTTGGGACTTTAAGAATCATCAACCAAACATGCACACCGATTTGTCATGTACAAGTCAAAGAAACATCTCAAAGTGTGACAACCTCAACTAGCTAACATATTTTATTTTATCATTATAGGAAGTGATATTCCTTTAACAAATTCTACCAAAATAGCTCCAAATGTGGGCATGCCCTTAGAAATGGTCCAAACTAGTGAAAGGTAGCATAGGAGCATAAATTGGCATACAAAGAGTCCTTTTGGCTAAAGACATTTGCACACCTTAAGTTAGCATGTGGGCATGCAAAAAGATGAACACTCGATGAACATGATGAACACCGTAAGTTAGCATGCAAAAAGATGAACACTTGATGAACATGAACATGGGCTCAACATCACTCTAAGATGATCAAGGAAATGGTGATGTACACAAAATTTTGACCAACTACAATGGTCAAGAGTTGACCCTTATGGAAACTTGAAGGAAGTTATGCGTAGGAGGAAAATTTTGGCGATGCCCCCTTTTGAAATCATACACCAAAGTTCACACAAGGGCGTGAAAACTAGAACATAGATGTAAAAGTAATGGCTTACAAGAGTTTTGTCATTTTCTCTTTTATGGAAAAGGTGTGAAAGAAACTAAGACTAACAACCAAGATTTTACATGGCACTATCAATCCATAAAAACATATTGACTCGTAATTTCTTTTGTTCATTTTTCACATAGGGCCTATATGCAACTTCATGATTGTGCAATTAAGTAGTCTTAGCACCTTATTCTAGATAGAGTATGGCCTAAAGGAACTGATGGCATGTGATAGGATGCCAAATTTGTGCTTATAATGCTAATATTCAAAGTGATCACCCACTTAGGTTGCCTCAAAAAGGGGAAGGCAAGAATAGTAAGTGGAGGAGTAGGAGGGAGGAGAGGATTGTTAAGACTTATTAATAGAGTTAAAGGAAAAGCCAAGTTTAATCTTTGTCCCATATATATTTTTTGAGGATACGTAATATAGGTGTAACCTAGGTTTATAGACATAAGCTAGCTCATGGGTTTAGAGCCATGCTTAAATTTATTTGTATTTTCTACTTTATCATCACAAAAACTTGATTTAGTCAATTAAAGATTCTAACCATAAATATGGAAAACTACATGCAAAAGTTTTTTTAAAATAGGGAACAAGATGTTCTTGCTTTAAATTCAAAAGTATTTAACTTAAATAAATGGTGCCCTAATGTTTTTTACCTAGCTTAGTTCTTCTAGCTAGACTAAACCTCACTAAAATCTGAATGGGTGGAAAGAGAGATCTATGTAAGTCTAACTAATGATTTGATTTCAAATTTTGGTTATTTGGTCATCAATATAATTTGTGTATTTTTGGAGAGTTGCGTCATTTTCTCGATGTGCGTCACCACTAAAGGATCTTTGTCTTGAAAACATCATGTTTGACCAACACTATGAAAGTTATAGTTTTTTTCCCTTGTTCACATCTTGTGAGTTAAATATGTTGACAAGGAAACAACTCCATGGAAGTATATTTCATGAGAATTGTAATGCCATGGAATTGTGCATTCATTAACATAAGAGTAGTGCAACATAATACACTATATTTTGAGTAAAATATTACATAACAATCTACATGACCACCTTTTTACTTTAAGAAATATGGACAATTAATTTTTAATTTGATTAATCCCATGCAATATCCCACAAAAGTAGGGTCCCCTATATAAATATGTTTGTAATATATGGTTTCTCATGTTAGAATGTGTTTTATAACTCAATGTGCAAGCCATGAGATGCATTCTTGCATATGTTTGTTAAATCTTTTCTTTCTTTTTGTCACCAATTATCAGATTCATAGATTCAAGCCAAAATTGTAGCTTATTCTGAACCAACCCCATGTTAGCAAACGCTAGCAATAATTTCGGCACATTTCTGTAGGCCCCAAACCTTCAACATGCTAGTTTTCCATGCTTGCTTCTAGCGAGCACCCTAGATACCTGTACGAAACATGAACTTGCACATGAAAAGTTAACATATACCCTAGTCTTATCGAGTCTGATCCCCTATTCGACACACAAAAACTACGATTCACCCTAGAAAATCAGGATTTCCCATGAGTTTTCCATGCTCCTTATTTCTCCCTATTTGGAGTGAGATACTAGAAACTAAGCATACACGGTGGTAGGATGGTGGCTTGGGCTACCCACATACTAAATCAGGTCTGGTTTCGACACAATAAAGTTACTAGCTATTTTTAGCAATTATTGCTAAAATTAGCAAAACTTCTTTAGAAATTAGTGTTAAAGCATCCACACTATGCTTAACACTCCAAACATACCACCTGCCACACTCAATGCAATTTGGATAAGTTTCAGAGTCGTTAGGCCTTCTTCAGGTTCTTTTATGGTGGTAAAAGAATCAAATTTCACTAAGTCTGGGATTTAGATTCCTTGGAAAAAGAGCATTTTGTATGAGGCTATAACTTCTAACCTACGAGTTCATTTCAAACAAGGTATTGCAAAGAGCTAGTCCGTACCCACCCAAGAGTACATGCATGTTAACTCATTTCTTTTCCATACAAGATTCTGAGAGATTGCGCGAGGTCAGTTTTTCATACTTGGCTCTAGAACACTTATCTTAATGAACCTATTTTGAAATCTGAGTATAGGGTTGTGCTCTTAACACATAGAAGAATCTACATACCAAGCCTGAGCTCGTTCCATAATATATGCTAGCTATTTTTAGCATGTTATGCTCTTGTCTAGCTTGAACCTATTTTGAAATCTGAGCATAGGGTTGTGCTCTTACACATAAAAGAATCTACATACCATGCTTGAGCTCGTTCCACAATAACTATATGTTAGCTATTTTTAGCATGTTATGCTCTTGTTTGGCTTGAACTGGCGAATAGTGAATAGATGTTAATCACATATGGTTAACAAATTTCTATGACAACTATGTCCGCACACTTATGTAATGGGAACCCGCACTATCTTGTAAATCCCGTCATTTGATGAGGGAAATGCCCTAATGACGCTCCCAATTCTTGAGCTTCAAAGGATAGACAAGAGGATCTCATTCAGTTGGCCAAACCATAAAGAAAAGCCTTATAGTTATGTTTTGGGTGCCTCTAATCACTTACTCCTGAGCGGCCTAGTGGAAAAAGGCTTGGAACTATAAAAGCCAATTTCTCTTGTCTGTAAGTCATTCTCCCATTTATGCAATAGAAGTGGAATTTTCTCTCTCCCTCTCTCTTGTAACTCTAATCTAGCATGTGCGGTATGCTTAGGATTAGGGTTTGGGTGTGATTAGTACTAATCGCTCGTTCCCTCTTGCTTCTCCTCTCCCTCTTGCTATGCCTCGTGTTCTGATCTCTAAATCCGAGAATCCTCTCATGCTCATGTGGAATAGATGGTGGTTCTATCAACCATAGCCGTTCACTCCTACGCATATGGCCATACAATCTTAAGCATACAGACGTATGTTTCCCAAAAAAAACTTTTTTTGAAAAAAAAAATTAAAAAAACTTTACCACAGTCATACTTTCACAAAGCAATGGCCATTTACACCTAAAGCCATGGCCATTCACTCCTAAGCGTATGGCTGTACACTCTTAAGCATATGGACATACGCTTCCCAAAAAACTTTTTTCGAAAAAAAAATAAAAAAATTGCCATGATTGTACTTTCACGAAGCTGCAACCATTCACACCTAAAGTAAGCCCACATTCACTCCTAAGCGTATAGCCATACACTCTTAAGCATATGGATGTACGCTTCCCCCAAAAAAAGAAAAAAAATATGTAAATTCTTTTTTCCATGGTCGTACTTTCACGAAGCCACAACCATTCACACCTTAAAGCCACGGCCGTTCACTCCTAAGTGTACAGACGTACGCTGCAAAAAAATTCCCCAAAAAATTTCAAAAAAATTAAATCTTTAGAGGTTCTTAAAGTCTACCTCCCTGACTCACTAGGGTAGTTTTTACACACACAAAACACCTAAAAAGACCTTATTTCACCTTAAGGGTGTGTTCACGCCGCAAGGACAAAGAGAGAAAAAACTTATATTTTTAATCCGTGCGCGCAATGTTGAAAATTTTCTAAGCCTCAACGCACACCATGGACACCTTTAGATCATGGTTGTATGCCCCAAGTGCCCCCATTCCATCGGCCATTGTACATTTACATGTGGCACCATGCCAAACACGTTTGGCCGTGGGGGCAAAACAATTTATGAAGAGCCCTCCTCTAGTGGTGCGCCTTCGTACATCCACCTTAACGTGAATAGACACCCCGAGCACACACGTGCCTCCTATAACCACGGGCCTATTCCCACCCCCACCCACATAACACCTTCCCTTGATCCCCAAATTGACCTTGTGAGCTTAGCACGAGCTATTATCGGAAGGGGAGTGGCACAACAATTGCATCCACGGACATCACATACACAACCAATGTGGGCAAAAATCTTCAAACTTATGCTAAAATTCCACGGAGTTGGAGACCTCATATCCCACCGAAAGGTCTTTAACTAAATCTATCATACGTTTGAAATTTTCAATGACGCAACAAAGGTTCATATCTTTGGACTCGGCCTTGAAGGCAAGGTGGTGCAATGGTTCCAATCCTTGAACCCTCGGTGCAAAGGCACTTTCAAAGGAGTGAAAGAGGCCTTCACTCTTGGACTTACACCATACAAACCTAAATGGAGCCTCGTTATCCAATTGTTCCAACTCGAACAAAAACTAAAGGAAACCTTACACGACTACATTGCACACATTAAGTACCTTGCTTCGCGTTGCGAAGAAAAGGAAACAATTTAGTGATAAGCAATTAATAGATCGTTTCCTCTTAGGTTTACATAATCCAAGGCTTCACAACTATCTGCTAATGAAGGACCCCTTAACCTTTGATCAAGCGTGCAAATGGGCGATCTTTCTCGATCACAATATGCGATTAAGCCATTCCACCCCACTGAGCCAATGGTAACCTAAAGCTCATTTGTAACATTACCCTCATCTCCTCCCGAGCACTATACATTAATGGTGACACCGCCCCCAACCCCCCCACTTGCACATAGCGCCACCACGACCTTCTATGGTGCCCATCTTTCCATTCCAACCATTGCCTCTCAAGCAAACCCCATTGATCATGGAAAGATCCAAACCTAGTCCATTGCTAAGCCCATGGAGCCCATGCGCTCCAACACCCTTGAGGCACCCATCACCCAATCATCTTCCTTTGCTTGTGCCTCACATGGACCATAAACCGTGGTGGCTTATCAAGCTTGTTGCACCTTATCTATTAATTGCTAGAGAACTATATAAGCTGGGTAAAGACAATGTCCTAAGAAGATGTGTGAGAAGAAAAGCATGCCATTGACACCACAATGTCATGGCTGTGGGATAGACCATTACTTCAAGGATTTCCCTTTGCAAAATCAGTTTCTAACTCCACGGTCGATGGTATGCCATCCCTCAACATGTTGAACGTTCAACATGGGAAGATATCCACTATCCCATTGAATGTCGTCACACGGTTGTTTTGCAGACCAAACTCAAGAAGGCCATGAAACCAAAACAGTCCAACACTGTAGCTACCGAATGTGCCATATCCAGAAAGAAACAATGCTCCAACCACATTGGCAAAGGTGCAGATCAGGTGACCATCCGGCAGGTGACCATCCGTGGTGGTAGTGGCTCAACAAAGACCACATCATCCTCCTCCGAGAGTGATGATCGTGCCACAATGTCACCCCCACAAGCAGCCCCAAGGAATCAAGCCAAATTACCAAGGCGACTAGCCGCATATCCCAACCCCATCTTGGAGAAGCAACGTCTTCAATAGGCCCAAGCACTAGTATGAGACTGCTAGGCTCAACTCGAAGAACCGCCATTACACGTGTCCTATCCACCAATACCCAAGGACACGCAATCCCTTGTCGAAATATATACTCGATGTCTAGGAAAAGAACCTAAACTTTCGCACGAGGTAAGGTAGGAGCCCGATCTTATGCTTGACACCGCTGAGGAAGATCCGTTCGCCAACATGACGTTAACAAATGAAGATCTTGTCCCACCTCTGCCTCTCCTAACCCTCCATTGCCTATTCCACAGGAGGCCAAGACCAAATCCCACGTTCACATTGAAGAACTTAAGGCGAATAGTGGCACAGAGTCCGACAAGGACTCACAAGGTGCCCACACAAAATTTGCTAAGGTATTTTACCCTCCTACGACACCCAAGTCCTCGACCTCAACACCCGTCAAATAAGGACCGAATTGAACTTGCATATATCATTGTCGGTTCAACCTATGAACCAGGCCCCTAAACATGAGGGAATCCAAATTTATCAGACTTTCTTTCCTCCCAAATCCAAAATGTCTATTGGAACCTTGTTAAAAGGGAATCTGAATTTATGGGACCTCAGGGATTGGATGGAATGAAAACTATAGGCTCCCATAGAGAGGAGATGGACAACTCAGATTCCTCAAATGAATAATCTGAGCCCATCATCTTGAATTACTTTGTGAGAAAAACCCACAACCCAAAGGTGCAGCGAACGACAATTCGAGTAAATGCGTTGGGTCACTACTTTGAAAGTGACGACACAAATGCAACCCTACCCATTTCCTATGATGGACATGCAATCACAGCCATCCTAGATGGGGGTGCTGGCGTAGGCATCCTCACAAGGGCGTGCTAGGAAAACTAGGGACAACCACCCCTTGATCCCACCAAATTGATGGTACGGCTTGCGGACGGGACATCTGCACAACCACTTGGCCTAGTGAAGGACCTCAAGATTAAAGTCTAGGACATGAGCTTCAAACACACATTTGTAGTCATGTATTTTCATCACGGTGGCTATGATAGCATCTTGGAAGACCCTTCATGAGATTGACATGACTGGTCCATGACCGCGACACAGATCACGTCTACCTCCGCAAATAGGATTGCATGCTCAAAGTGAACTTATGTACATGGAAGACACATCCCATGATGTGCAGCCCCTTCGCCAAAGATTCTATGACCACATCTAGGACTAACGATCTCCTTGTTTGCGAAGCTTGTCACATCAAATCCTTGATGATGCGCGGGAGCCATCCATGACCGCTTCTATCAATGATGATGAAAACGACCACGACTGGATAAAAAACCCAACTACACTTCCAAAATGGAAAATCAGCACGCAATTTGCGGTCCAAACCACCCAATACCTTCATGAACCCTACAAGGCCTTTGCCTCGCCTAACACCTTGAGTGTAAGTGTAGCTCCCCAACACGAAACCGTAACCCTTCAGGTATAGTTAGATTTCCCCTTTGGTATAAATATGCAAAGAAAGCGTGCCTTGCTGTCTCCCACAACTAGCCACAATCTTTTGTCATGGGAAACATAGATCTCCCTAGGCAAACCATCCCTTCAGAGTGCTCATGCCAAAATTCAGCTGCCTAGCGGAAAACGGATAAGAAGTCTTGGGTCTTTTACACAAACGGTACATATTATCTTTGACCCATTAGCTTGTAAGTTCTATGTGGTTCCCACAGGTGAGACCAAAGAAGTAGTAATCCTTGGAGGGAACGGGGTCAAGAATGCCACATGTATAGTTAACTCAGCTACCCTTGAGCTTCCTAAGGGAAAGGTACTGATGATCCTCTCGGGCGAGGAGTCCATCATATCTGATCCTATGCGAGCACCAATTGCTTCCACAAAAGGTACTCCATCACCCATAAAAACTGGTAAGTCTTCCAGTTCCCCCAAACTACCACAAGAACTAAACCCACCAAGAATATGGATTGGACTCCCACAACTGAGGATGATGTACAACGGTGGCAAGCCCACATATATCCTATGTTCCACACCAATCTCATATTCTTGGAGGCATGGAAAACTCTTGGAAAACCCATACTTACACCTGAAAACACTTATATTCAAATTTCACATGAAATGCGTCTAATGAGTGTTGTGTATTTCATTCCTAAAATACCCATTGGAAATAACCAGTTGGAGTGCAGATTTCATGTCATAGATGCAGGAGCACTCCAAGGCCGGATTATAATTGGAAAAGAGTGGATTGATGTCACTCACTGCTAGCAATTGTGAGAAGAGACGGACACCATGGAAGTCAACGGCAAAAAAGCCACAGTCCTCTTGTGTCCACAAGAGGAAATCATACACAAAGCCTCACCCTCGACTGCCCTCCACATTCAAGTCCCATCCTCATCACCAGTCGTCTCCCTTGTTACCACACCTCGTGCCTCACTACAACTGGTCGAAAGGGCACGATCAACACCATCCAACACCGACAATAATCAAGCCTCATTCGACAATCACCTGTAATGCTACATCCTTGACCATCCACACCGCAAGCACCCCGATCTCTTTCCACTATCATGACAATTAATGGTGGGTGCCCAAGAATATTCTTGCAGCTCAAGGATTCTACGATGACTACATAGAACTTTGGATTGCAAAACGGGCATCTCAAAAACACAAGAGCAAAAAGTAAACCAAGGCAACAAAAACCAACCATAAACACTTCAATGTTAGCTAGTCCCCGGCTGCTTGCTAAGAGCACAAGGCTACTATGAAGGCAACATTCACCTCTGGCTACCCAAGAATGCAACATGTGCTCCATCCACCACAATAACTCCCCAAGGAGCTGCGACACAATACCCAACAGCCGAAGGTTAGGCAACCCCAAGCACAACGAAGCTAACAACGATGGGTGCCTACTAACTAACATGCTCAAAGCTCAAGGCTTCCATGAAGGCAACATACACATGTGGCTCTCCAAGCCACAATCAAAAGCTTGTCCTCAACATCGACGACCTCCTCGTAACTCAAAGCCCTATCGACAAGAAACCAAGAAGCCTCGTCAACCATAGACCCTCATCACTCGGCAACGATGGGTGCCCAAACATCTCTTAGAAGCCCAATGCTTCAATGATGGCAACTCCATCATTTGGATCCCAAGGAATAACCCTCAAAAGTTGGCCCAAACCACACAAACCAAGCCAGTACCTATCCAATGAATGCAAATGGTTTGGTGACAAATAAGGAAGCAAGTCCCCTCTTCATCAACTCAATCCTACGGACTTGCCCACCCACAACCCATGGGTAAGTGTGCCAAGCAAGCAGTCCTTTCAAACGACAAGAGTAAAGGGAAGCAGTCCTTTCAAACGACAACAGCCTCATCCACGAAGCTCAAACCCACCCCTCAACCTCATCACCAAACCAAGGCGTAGTGCCACAAATATCAAAGATTATACGGCCACTCAAAGGCAACCTCAAGTGTAAGCTCAAAAATCTCACCAAATGGGCTAATTAGTTCAAAACCCTCTTTTGGGGTGCTGACCAATAAGCAACTTTTAAGTCCTCACCCAAGAGGAGGACAAAAAATAAAAATAAAAAAATAAAAAGAAGAAAGAAAAAGTCTCTAAGTGATTAGGCAGGTCTAGGTGATTAGGACCACGGGCACACCTTTTTCCCTTGCCCATACACAACACCTGCAATTCTCACTGGGCTCTATCATTTGCGCACAATCGGTAAGGAGGGGGAGGAAAAAGGAGAAGGGAGAGACAGTGAAAGGAGACATA
>NC_141060.1:16632257-16644757 GCF_041138505.1 Cibotium barometz | reverse complement strand
GTTCAATTAAGGTCAAAACTAAAAAAACTCAAGCGCTATTCCACGATGGGAAACTCTTTGTTGCATTAAAATTCATCTCAACCACTTGCATTGCTCAAAATTAAGTGAATTTTCACCACATTGGGTTTATCTCTAGTTTGCAAATTACTTGTAAAAGGGTCAGACACTGTCTGAGCACTAAAATCAAGGCTCAAGGTAAGACCCCCTTCCAGTCATGGAGCATGTAGAAGTCGTCTCAAGATTTAATGGTGATGGTTTTTTCACATGGCAAAGTAAGACCATGTACTTGCTTATGCGTAAGGAGCTTTGGCACCTTATTGAGGATGAAGAAGTGGAGGTTGAGCCACTTCAAAACAACAAAGCATTGGTCCTCATCGCTCAAAATCTTGATGATGATGTGATTAGTCACATTGCTGGCATCAAGGATGCCAAGTTGGCATGGCAGGAACTCAACAAGATTTTCGGCACCGACTCAAAGAGCTCAAAGATCAACCTTCTCATGCAGTTCTACAAGCTCGACAAGAAGGAGACCGAGACCATGGCACAACACATCAGTAAATTCAAAGGTATCAAACAACAACTTAGTGCATTAAAGAAAGTCATTGAGAAAGATGAATCTATTGCTGTATTGCTAAAAAGTGTTGACAAATAACCTTATGAATCAATTGTTGCTACACTAAAAAATATGCCCAACACTAAACTTCAAGATGTAGAATCATCTCTACTTGAACAAGAATCCAAATTCAAAGATAAAGAATCATTCAAATCACATTCAAGTGAGCAAGCACTGTATACAAAGGGTGGGAGATTTCAAAGGACAAATCAATCAACATCTCAACTTCCAAGATGCTATCATTGTGGAAAACTTGGTCATACCAAGAATGAATGTTGCAATAAAGATAAGCCAAAGCTTGCTTGTGACTATTGTGGAAAAATTGGTCACCTAGAAGAAGATTTCTATAAAAAAAGTAGGCAAACTACATCTAGGCCAAAGCTGTCCAAGTTGAAGACGTGCTCTTCTAGAGAAAGAACCATTGTACTTTTCACCCCTCTAGTCTCTACACAAAGTGTGATGTAATCAACCTCTGAGGCCATACGATGCACTCAAGTTGAATATCATAGCCAAAGTAGCATAAAGGCTAAAAGTAGCCTAGCACAAGGGGAGAGAGATAAAGAGTGAAAGCCTAAAAATTGTACCCAATCTAGCATCAAGGGGGGGGTGTTGAAATGAGTGATGCTAGAGTGCCAAGTCACCTTGCCAAGTTATACCATATGAGCTATCATAGCTTTGTTGTACTCTCCTCATATAAAAGAGGACCATTTCAAGTAATGTAAAATGTAGCAAGCTCTCAAGCCTCTCTATGAGTACAAATCTCAATCTTGTAACCTAATTAAGCTTAAGTCTTAAGCTAAATTAGCTTAGTTTATTCATTATGTTTGTTATTAGGTATCACCCAACCTGGCATAGCTTAGCACTAATCACATCTTAATTAGATTAGGATTACGATATAAATAGTTGATTGTCAGTAGGGAGCTTAATCCATGAATTTTAACAGTTCCTATAGGAACCGTACCACTACAACAATACTCAGTGACATTGTCAACGGACTCTGAGTGTCCATAACATGAGCTATGAGTCATATAATCAATACGATTCATATGGATATCGAGAGAAATCTCATGCTCATAGACTAAACCTCTCTATTCGAGGCCATGGTGCAACAAAGAGTGAGAGACCACAACAATATGGCACACATGCCATCGATATAATGTTTGCATTATAAGGGCTTGCACAACATTGTCAAGTGTCCTCATAGAGTCAACTTCGCACCTAGTGCTTGAACTCCATCCCCAAATCCAGTGCTGAACCCCAATGCCATTCAACATGGAGTCACATGTTATAGGTGTAAATTTAAATATGCTTTCAAGGACTATCCCAGTAGAGAAACAATCCCCCTAGTGGCACGAGCATCAACCACATTGATGAGCCTTAACTTGTTAAGTGTATAAGGAGGACTTATTCATATAGTCCCCCTTAATGCAATCACAAGGCTCCAAAAAACTAAGTCCAAGGAAGTTGCCAAGGTAACAAAGAACATAGAAAGCTCAAGCTTTTACCTTAAGCCAACAGCCTAAGAGTTAAAGCCACAAACCACATTTACATACGCAAATGTAACCAATCCTTGAAGAGAAATCTGAAAGACTCATCCCATAGGTTGAGGTATTCTCACTAATGAGTCTTAACATAATGGCTTAGGTCGCTTCAGTCTCGCGATAGCATGCAATGTAGAATCTCACACCATGTCAATTGACATCTATAGATATTGTAACAAGATATTGGATGGTGACGATGAGGACCATGAATAATGAGCCCCTCCTATAGCCTACCGACTCTGAGGATTGGATTCACATTCTTGCAACCATGGACACTCTTCCACAGAAGCTTGGGACAAGGTTTGCAGGATTAGATGGTGTTGAAATCACATCCGTGTTTGTGCTTGATGCATTTGAGACAGAACCAGTGTGGTGGAACCAACTCGCCTTGAGTTAGAGGTTCCCCAAAAAGACCACTTAGTTGCATAGCTTGCCTTGGTTAACATCAGGTCTAGCCACAATGTATTATATTGGGAGACATGGACCTTGTTAGGCCACCCACCCCTCGCACCATCTGTGTAATCATTATTGCGGTAAATAATTCTCAATCCATGAAGCAAAGTTTCTTATTGGACCTAAACCTACGTGGTGCAAGTTTTATGTGACCCATTGAAAGAGAGCATCATCCTTGGGAGGGGATCGTTGAGACGGGTAGCCATGAATTTCATTGAACATATCAAACCATTATGGAGACCCAACCTCATTGGCAAAGACGAAGACCACCCCCCAAACTTTACCTCAACCTCAACAAGTTGGTCACCAAAAAGGAACGGGTACCCTAGCTAGACAAAGTACGATGCCCATGCAAGACTTAGCATGCAACATTTGGCCCAAAGCCAAACCATGAGTAGAGATCTGCCAAGGTATCAATGATCTTAGTGGATAAGAAGGAGATAATATGTATGGATTGCAAAACGGTCTTAATGAATATCCTTCACCTAAAATGGATAATCTCATTTATCGACTTTGTGTGGAGCATGATACTAGATAGATATGAGAACTAGATACCATTTTATTAGGATATTTGAGGATGATGTCTATAAGATTGGTTTAGAACTAGATACCATTTTATTAGGATATTTGAGGATGATGTCTATAAGATTGGTTTAGAACTAGATATAGGCATTGCAAGTTCTTGGTATTATTACCACTTGGAATCACTACTATGCGAGCTACTTTCCAACAGATGATGAATGATATTTTTCATCCCCATATTTGGGAAATTTTGTGATAGTCTGCTTAGATAACATCCTAGATCATAGTTAGACCCTGAGGGAGCATGATTGACATTTAAGAATTATATTTTCATCCATAGTTGGGAAACTTTGGGATTGTCTTCTTGGACAACATCCTAGTCCATAGTAAGGCCTTGAAGGAGCATGATCGAGATCTAAGAGTTGTATTGGAAATTCTTAGAAAGGAAGTCATGTTTACAAGAGAAAGCAAATATGATTTCTTTGAAGATTCAAAGAAATTAAATGTGGTTTCTTTGAATAGAAGATCCTCTATCTTGGATACTAGGCTAACTAAGAGAAAGTCATAAAAGTATGTAAATGGCCAATTTTGAAGACCATCACCCAAGTAAAACACTTTTTCTATATCTTTGTCCATAACCATGCAAAAGACTACATTGCTTATTTTAAATCTTTATCAACCACTATATGGAGTTATGCAATTGCCTCTTTCAAACCTTTTTGAAGGGATGGAAAAGGACAAGTACAACTATAAGGAATGTATAGAGGAACTAGCCAAGCCTTTCAAATAGTCAAAAATTGAGACTACCTATGCTCTAAATTGTGGATTAGAATAAGCCATTTATGGTTGAAAACGGATCCCAGTGATTATGCTATTAGAACATCCTTTCGAGGATGTTAGGTTAGTGGCTTTTGAGAGTAAAAAGCTAACTGACTTGCAATCTAAATGGCTTACGCATGAGAAGGGATTTATGTTGTGATCCATGTATTGAAAAAGTGGAAACTTTATTTGTATATGATAGCTTTATTTTTGTGGTCTATGTGGATAACTCTTCTCTAAAGTACTTTTAAGGAAATGTGGGAGAAGGACTTTAGTAACCCTTCTTCTTTTGGAAAGAAGAAGACGACGATGAAATGCATTTACTACTATGATAAGCCCGAGGTTAACAAGAGATAGATGAGAAGAATGTTGCCAAAGAGGGAGTCAAGTAATAGTGATGAAGTGGAATAAGAGCTCTTTGTAGCAATTGAAGAAATTTGTGTGGATCCCAGAGATGTGAGATGCATGTGGGGCTTGTACGAGGGAAAGCAGAATCTCCAACCCTTTCTATAAGTGAGCAGAAATAGAGAAAGTCTCCTCTAAAGCTTGTACATAGTGATTTATGCCTACCACTCCACTGGGTGGTTCATCGATTAAAGATATTAGAGAAGTAGAAGAGAGGATACATGCACACATTATAAATGTGTAAGGCTTAGTCCTTAGATATATTTAGATCAATGGCTTAGATCTATCTTCATTGTAGTGCTGCACCCTTTTGGTGCATGGTATCCTTTGATCGAGAGTCTATCTAGACCACCATCAAAGGTCCTTGCTGAAGAGTGCATGGGTCGGTAGATGCCATCAATTTGTAACATTGGTAATAGTAATTCAACATTATTCTCCATCTCTCTTGCATTAATTATTTTTGTCTTCTGATCTTTCACCTTTATATTTTCTTATAAAGGGGTCTACCAATAAAGTGGCACAAGTAGAATTGGATAAGTGAATTAGCTTTGTTTTACTGGGTTTGACATTTATGACTCTCTTAAGGGCTCATATTTTCTTTAGTAAAATCTCGTTACTAGGTTTGACCTTTATGACTCTCTTAAGGGCTTGTATATTATTTAGTAGAATCTTTGACATAGTTTAGGCTGGGAGCGGATGACCCCTATTAATGTTATTTGAGAGAGTATTCTTTAGTAGAATCTTTGACATAGTCTAGGTTGGGGACCCCTATCAGTGTTGATCCGAAAGAGTATTCTATTGGATTAGTTTACACTTCCAAAAGGAGAAGGTATGTGTACTTGATGTGGATGATGCGAGGAGTCGCATCTTATTTGAGTTATTCTTGTTGGGGTTTTGAGGATTTGCTTAAGTCATAGCAAGCATGGGTAAGTCTTCATGCTACCATGACATGTGTCTAGCAGGACTAAGTAGGAGTGGCGGGACCCTTTCAGCCCGTCTATAGGAAGCTTTGATGTTTTCCTAAGAGTTGTGTCCACCTTGATTTAGGGACTTAGACGATTTCACTTTTTTCTTTTAATACCCCTTGTATTAAATACTTGATTTAGGGACTTAAACAATTTCACTTTTTACTTTTAATACCCCTCGCATTAAATACTTGCACTAAAAGTTAATTGGTAACTTGTGCTAAGTAAGGCCCAAAATAAAGGGTGATTAGGGGTCAATTAGGTGACACTCCATACATTTAATAGTGAGATTTTTAAAGTCCCTCAAGTCAATATGGGACGCAACTCTAATGAGGTATAAGGTATACACCTCTAATGTATAGCTTACACCCGCCCCCATCTGTTGCCCCTCTTCTCGCCCCTGCGTGCAGTCGCCTCCTCCCACCTCCCTCCCACCTCCCTCCCCTATCGTAAACCTCCTCCCACCTCATTTATTATTTAAGCAAACACAGGCTCCCTCCTCCCCCGTTAGGTCCCCATGCTCCTCTCTTTTGTGTGTGCATTTCAGGTCACCTCTTACAGACAAAAGGAACCCCCCACCCCCACCTTTTGTACTCCTGCAAGGGAGACCCTCTCATACTCTGCAAGGGAGACCTTGTTATGCTTATCTATGATGATTTTGCGTGTGTGTGTGTGTGTGTGTGTGAGAGAGAGAGAGAGAGAGAGAGAGAGAGAGAGAGAGAGAGAGAGAGAGAGAGAGAGAGAGAGAGAGAGAGAGAGAGACTGGTGTGCATGCAAACTTAAGGATTTTTTAAATCTATCATATAAGGTTTATCAAATTTTTAAAAATCATATCCTACACCTAAGATACCAAATTAAAGGTAAGGGGACACGTGTCAAAAAGCCATGAAGAATTTCACATCAACATCATGACATGAATCTACTAAATCTTGTGTGTCGAAGGTCTAAAACCTAAGAGAACTTAAGGTCTAACATTTTGATTAATTAATAACAAAAGTAAACGTTGGGTGCTTTATGAGCAAGCTTTCATACTACCACTTGATAAAATCAAAGTATGAAAGCTCCTATAAAATCAATGGTTTTCATTACAAGAATGCCCATTTTGCAATTAATATGCATGGATTTTTTTATCAAATTAAATTAAGTACTAAAAAAAGGTAGATTTCTTGATTTTGAGTTGAGGTTTACATGGCACAAAATGTGTCCCTTAAACTTGATTTCAGCCGGTGAAAATACACTATAATTAGATTAGTAAAATTTAGGAACGAAAATGCCTGTATACAAAAGACCACACATAATTATCACAGTGCACCAAACTGAAACTACCAAGAGCGCGGGAAGACAGGCTGCTTGCTCGCTCTCGCCGTCGCCAGTTTCTGTGTGTTGCTGCTGGGAGATTTCAGCGAATTTGCTATGGCATCAGATAACGTCCACCAGTTCGGCAACATCATGCTCGGTGGCCGCGGCGGCACGGTATGCTTCTTTTCATCCCATATTACCGTTAGGGTTAGGTTTTTTTTTTTTCTCCCCCCCCCCTTCCGCGTGAGAATTTGCGGCCAAACTGACAGAATACGGAAATTGTTTGAACTCTACCTCAGGCTTTTCGTTAGTGTTAGGGTTTTTGCAATCTAGGTTTTTTTCTCTTCTTTAGAATCTCCGGTCATAGCTTCCGGAATGGTAATTTTCTAGCAGCCTTGAACCGCTGAGTTTTGCCCATTATACGACCTTAGGGTTTTATAATGAATGTGATTTCATGACCATGTGTACGGCCTTAATCTTTGTATGGCCTTAGGGATTGTTCTATGCAGGCTTTTCGTTTAGTGTTAGGGTTTCTGGAATCTAGGTTTTTTTAAATCTTCTTTAGAATCTCCGGTCATAGCTTCCGGAATGGTAATTTTCTAGCAGCCTTGAACCGCTGAGTTTTGGCCATTATACGACCTTAGGGTTTTATAATGAATGTGATTTCATGGCCATGTGTACGGCCTTAATCTTTGTATGGCCTTAGGGATTTTTCTATGCAGGCTTTTCGTTTAGTGTTAGGGTTTCTGCAATCTAGGTTTTTTTAATCTTCGTTAGAATCTCCGGTCATAGCTTCCGGAATGGTAATTTTCTAGCAGCCTTGAACCGCTGAGTTTTGGCCATTATACGACCTTAGGGTTTTATAATGAATGTGATTTCATGGCCATGTGTACGGCCTTAATCTTTGTATGGCCTTAGGGTTTTCTCTACGAATTTTTTTGACACCATTAGTGTTTGGTCTTTTCTGTATGGAGCTTCCTAGCACAAATGCGTGTATGGCCTTAGGTTTTGTTTTAAAAAAATATAAATATGGATCTTTATGCTATCCACTTTAGGTCCAAGGGTTTTTTTGTGTTTGGAGTTTTCCAATGACATCCATGTAAGTTTCTTTCTATTTGGACCTTTCCTAGTTATCAATGTGTGCCCTTAGAGGTTTTTTTCTTCTAAAAATTATGGATTTTAAAAAAAACCATCATTAGAATCTGTGTGGCGATCTGGACAACTCTTGGTGTGCACGTTTCTTTGACCCTTTAATCTTAGCAAAATGGTTAGGGTTTCTTTGGGTTGGAATTCCGACTCTACAACCTCAAGGTTTTTATCAGATTAGATTGTGAATTCGATGACTTCATAATAGTAGCGGAATGCCATTTACATGCTATCTTAGTCATATCACACTTGTGGCCATCATGATTGCTTGTGAGTTTTGAAGGTGCTGGTTGAAAACCTTGCTTGTCCCGATAGGCAGGGATTTATGTGTATTGAGCTTGAAGGGTTTTTTAGTATGAAATCCCGCACTTGGATGCCACGTAGACATATTTGTACAGAAGGTGCAGGACCTGGGGTGTAAAACTGGTCCTATGTGAGCCTAGTCCGGGACGAGTCAGCAAGGGTCCCATTCCAGTCGTCCGAGGTGAGGTGTGCATTGTCTTGCACATGCGTCCAAGGTTGGGTGTGCATTGTCCTGCACATGAAACAGTGCCAGTCCGCGCTGTGAGTCTCCCTTTGGAATGATGTCAGTGGTTCTGTGTATCTAGTATGATATTGGATGCCAGACTACTATGTAGACAGTTAGGGTTTGCATATAGGAAAGGGGCCAGCCCATAGGGCTACCCCAAGGATAGATGTGGGCATAGGGGAGGTGTAGAACCACCCCCATAGGGGCCAGGAACGCCTTGGTTGTGCCCACCAGCCATGGAAGGGCTGTAGGCCAGCCCTAGGGCTCCTGGACAGGCAGCCAACAGGGTACACAGCCCCTAGAGGACTGTAGGCCATGTGTGGGGCAGCCCACACAGGCTGCCCAGCAGCCAGAAGCTTATGCGCATGGTGGCCAGCACCTATTTAAGTGATGCACAACATTTTTAGCATTTAATGCTGATTTTACAGGTCGTGAGGCATTTTTTAGACAACCGACTGGTTTTAATCGAGCCGACTAGCATCAGGGAGGGGTATAAATACCCATTGCATAATTCAGTTCCAATCATCTCATAATTCACCAAGTGTTGAAGCTGATCAAAGGGCCAGGACAACCAAGGACAAGCTAACGAGAAGGGATGAAGGATTGAAGGTCAAGGGCAGAGGATTCTCCTCAGCCATGAAGGTTCAGGTTCAGTCTTTTATTTTAGTTTTGCATCATTCTAATAAAAGCAAATACACCATCCGTGGTGGGGGCTCTACAGAGGGTATTTGGGACCCAATACTGTGTCCTCTTCTCCCTCCCTCTCTCTCTCTCTCTCTCTCTCTCTCTCTCTCTCACTCTCTATTTTTTTGCACATCTACATTCAGTTTTGTGCGTTAATTTTCGTCGTGTGACAAGTGTGTTGTTTTTCTTAGCATTGAAGTTACCGATCTCCCCTGAAGCTTTCGCATGTTACAGTGGAATTCGAGCCTACTTCCAGTGTAAAGATTCAGCAAGAAACCAATTTTTTTTTTTAATCGCACGTGTGGTTGGTTTTCAGACTCCGGTGGACTAACCCTTTCGGAGTGACTCTTGTCCCTCGAAGGATGGTTGGTTTTCAGCCTCCAGAAGTCTCCCGCACACTTTGGATGGTCGGATTTTCCGCACACTTTGGATGGTCGGATTGCGCTCCGGAAAGGAAGTGCGTTTTCCTACTATGGCGAGCTTTGACGACGAGAGATCAAGAAACTTGGGACCAAAGTGCACCAGGCAGCCCAGCTAGGGCATTAGGCATGAGTGTTACAGAGATGTTCCAACAGATGATGCGAGTAATCGTAGACTAGAGTACCAAGTTGGAAGAGCAGAAGGCGTAGATATTGGCTCTGGAAGAGCGCACCCGTTCTCCAGTGCTGCATTTTCCATCTCCTCCCTCCCTCTCCTTCCGTATCCTAGATTCCAGATCCTCTACACAGGGACCCTCTCGAAGGGTCACGATCGCAGTTGAGTTCGATGCTTGAGTTGAAGATGCGTGCATTGAAGATCCAACAACGCGAAGATGAAGCCATACGGCGCGTGGAACATGAGCATTACCTTGCGACTTTGGACGCAAGATTGACACCACCGACTTCCTTGAATCATTTTCTCGAGAAAATGAACTTCAGTAAGTATAATGGTGAACTCGACTCCACAACTCGTTATTCATGGTTGCAGAGTTTGAAGCTTACTTTACCGCAATTAGAAAGAATAATATTGACAGAGTGATCTTAGCTAGTTGGTACTTGGAAGGTGGGGCCATTCCTTGGTGGACCCAGTGGGCTCATGCCCACACCAAATTAGGTATGGTAGCTTATGTTTGGGGCGAGTTTGTCTGGGATCTTAAGCAGTGGTTTCTACCGCCCCATTACCTTGAGTGACTCGAAGACGAGTTCAAGGAAGCGTGTCAAAACACGCAACTAGTTCTTCAGTTTGCCAATAGAATTTCGACCTTATGTTTGTAATTAGGCTTATTTGATACGGACAAGAAATGACAATTTTTGTATGGCCTTGATACGCAAATCCAGTGGGAGGTGCGTATGTTTAGGCCAGCCACCTTCGAAGACGCACTCCCGCTTGCGCAGAGTGTTGAAATGAAACACAATGGTAGCAAGTCCAAGACTTCCTAGCCAGCTACTCCCAAGGCTATCGCCTCGGGGGGAAAAGGCCAAAACTAGACGGGGTCTTCCCCAGGCCAGAGCACGAGAGTCTTTGGCTCCAAGAACTCGAACAATGCGTCCAAGCTTACTCTAGACCAAAAGCCGGAGGTAGGCAAGACAGGTGGCAAGTTGAGTGCTGAGGAGATTGCTCAGCACAAGGAGGAGGATAGGTGTTTCTTTTGTCATACAAAAGGACACACTTCTCGGGAGTGTCCTAAGAAGACTACCGCTCCAAAGATCGCCGCCTCAGTCTCCACAGCTTCTGTGGTGAGCCCAGCTCCCACACAGACCCCAATGGGTGTTCCTAGTTCTTCAAATCTCAATGCTTTAGTTGGAGCAATCACTAGTCGGGAGCTCGAAGATAAGCAGAAGGGCGCCCATGACCAGGAATATGAGCGCAACGAATTGCTGAAGACCTTTAGCTACATAGGTGGCCAGAGAGTCGTTCTCTTGTTTGACAGCGGCAACACGGAGGATGTGGTCACGGAACAGGCCGCTTGGCGTATCCGTTTCGTCCTGACTTCAGTGGACAAACAAGTTGAGGGTTTTAGTGAAAAGATGCAGGGGAGAAGAGAGCTTGAGCTCTTGCAAGCGCACACACACTCACAAAACCCTAAAAGAGAACACACAAGGTGAGAGGCTGAAAATCTTCTTCTTCACACAACACTCGACACACTATATACAAAGATAAGAGTACACACTATGAAAAGGTACTCAACCAAATACATACTAGGGTTCTCTATAGTGTGAACCAAACTAAATGAGCTGGCGCTATAACTATGCCAGTCTTTAGAATGGCTGTCACACAGCCTGTCATTCCGTGGGCCGCATATCACCCATGATCTCACCAACCATGCCAGTGGTGTAAGTGTGGGGCCTATCCCATATAAATAAAACTACATATTTATGTAGACAGTAGACTGCAGATGATCAAGAACCTGAATATGAATGAAGGTACAGCATGGGGATGAACAATATTTCCAACATGCCCCTCAAAGGCTTAATCGATAAAATTCTCAGCATTGGCTTGTCATTCATTTTGCAGAACTCAGGGCAACTGAAGGTATATTCAGGGGGCTTTGTATGGAGGAAAGCTGGAGGTGGCAAGGTGGTGGAGGTCGCCCAGGCAGACGTTTCTAGCTTGAGCTGGACACGTGTACCGAGAGGCTATCAGCTGGGCGTACGTTTGAAAGCAGGTTCCAATGTAAAATTCAATGGCTTCAAAGAGCAGGTCTGTGTTTTCCGACCATTTTTTTGACTTGGTGTTTATGTCTGTCTGCAACTTGCAGCTCCTCCTTTTTATATTTTACATTCTATACTAGAGAAGGGCTTCTGTAAGCATCATGCTCTCCTTGAACACAATCTATCTTTTGATTGTACATTCTCAGGATGTCTCGACCTTATCAAGTTTTATGTCTGCAAACATGGGGGTCACACCTGAGGATAAGCCACTCTCTGTGAGTGGGAGAAACTGGGGCCAAGCGGATTTAGATGGTACGAGGTTGCATATTAGCTTGTTTCTGTACAAATAATCATGGTTTCATGGGTTCTCAAGTGGTTGATCGCGTACTTGTTCTTGTGTAAATTCTGTGGACAGGAAACATGCTGTCATTTGCGGTTGGCGGCAAGCAAGCATTTGAATTGTCTCTTGCAGATGTATCACAGACTCAGATGCAGGGTAAAAATGATGTTTTACTGGAGTTCCATGTGGATGATACGACTGGTGCAAATGAGGTTCGTACGGGCAGTTATTTGATGTTTTATTTGATGCTTACAGAATGGTTCCTTAAGATGGCTTATGTGGTACTTTGTTCTCACCATTCAGAAAGACTGTTTGATGGAAATGAGCTTTCATATACCTACTACGAATACCAGTTATGTTGGAGACGACAATAACCCACCAGCCCAGGTTTGTGAGACACTGAATGGACATGCATGCATTTGACATGCATCTGCTGTTAAGGTTTTGTCTATTTTATTGTACATGCTGCATGCATTTCTTTTGGCGAGAATTAAAGAGCATGATCTCTTCCATCGAAAGACTATTTTTGCAGTTATGAAATTGCATTTAATTTC
>NC_141060.1:16624757-16629757 GCF_041138505.1 Cibotium barometz | reverse complement strand
TATGTATGTAGATATACATACATATATATATATCTACATACATATGTAGATATACATACATATGTATATATACATATGTATGTAGATATACATACATATATATGTATGTAGATGTATGTAGATATACATACATATATATATATCTACATACATATGTAGATATACATACATATGTATATATACATATGTATGTAGATATACATACATATATATGTATGTATATCTACATACATATATATGTATGTATATCTACATACATATGTATATATACATATGTATGTATACATATGTATGTAGATATACATACATATATATATATACATACATACATATATATATATATATATATATATATATATATATATATATGTATGTATGTATGTATGTATGTATGTATGTATACATATACATACATATATATGTATGTATATATATATATATATATATATATATATATATATATATATGTATGTATGTATATATATACATGTGACATGTGGGGTCTTCGACCATCGTAAACACAACCTTAGTCTACACTTAACTGCACTTAATGATGTTTAAGAGACAAACAGATATGTGTCAATGCAATGCAGCTATATTAAATGAATGAATGATGTTACAATGAGATCCAAATGGATCTGTACTGCTGAATATGCTGCCTATATGCTGTAAATGCGGGATGAACTGCTGTCCACTCTTTCCCTTCTCTCCTAGAAGGAAACGCTGAAGGGAGGCTTAGGGAACAGATGCTGTATGCTGAAGGGATGATGAAACGCAGATCTGTTGGGCTGAACTGGCTGCGTTTGCTGATTATGATGCTGATGGAGATGCGTTTGCTGTTGATGCTGCTGAGGATGATGCGTTAACTGATGATGATGCTCCCAAGGCTTCCTGGAGGAGATGCGTTGGAGCACAATGGGCTGAATGCTGCTATGATCAACCTGAATGGCTGAATGGAGAGGCTCTTCTATTTATATGCATGAGGGATGCTGGTCGGCCAGCATTAATGCAGTCGGCCAGATGCTGTATGTCCACGACTGGACATAAATACCATAAATGCCAGTCGGCTGGTCATAAAATACCTGAAAAATGCTTGTAAAATTCTGATTAAATGCCTAATGAACCAGATGATGCTAATGATGCCATACAATGATGCCATGTCACTGTACACCTGACTGGTGTGCACGTGACATTCCCCGCTGCTAAACTGTTGCTGGGTGATAAACCTGGCAACCTTCGACTCTTCTGCGATCCTTCTCCTCCGAACCAGTGCCCCCTTCTGTCTTCTGCTGGGACTGAGGCCGTCTACAGGAGTGAAATCCTTGAGCCAAGACGCTATGTACTGCGGGAACTGAATGGCAACTACCTGAGTCACCCCTGACCTGCCTGTGGAAACCTTTCACCTACCATCTCCGTCATACCTGAAGCTCTGAACCTCCTGAGGCGATGTTGGAGCAAACTTCCGTCTTCTTCTGTGGAAGAGAAACTCCCTGCTGTGCTGCTAGTTGAAGTCCAAACTTATGTCCTCCTTTGATGATGGATGTCATTCTTCCCTGAGAGTTCATGGGTAACATGTATGCAGGACTGACTGCTAAGATGACTGCTAAGATGACTGCTATGCAAACCATGTGCAACCCTATATGCTGTGCGAGAATGCAGGTGGATGGGTTACTAATGCAGACCTAAGGGAAAATCCCTAAGGGTGGCTTGCAAAATTTTGAGAACTGGGTTTAACTGTGCGGAAGCGATAAAAATGATGACTGACTGAATGACTGATGAACTGAACATGCTCTAAGGCTGGTTACCCTGTAACGCTCTGATACCAATGTGATATGTAGCGGAAGTCTTTGTATTGGAAGATCCTGTCACACAATATGCTCACACCGTCTTCTGTATCCTGAGTTTCGTGAGTTTAGCAATCCATTTTATTTACTTCAAACTTTAAAGAGTTGAGAGAGATATAGATGAGAACTGTACACCAGATTGGGTCCCGAATTACCCACTGAAGGGCCCCCTATCCCGATAACGAGATAGTATTTGCTTTATTACTTTAGAGAGAATGACTTTGGACTGTAGATAAGCCGAACGCAAGATCTCGGAGGATCGGAGAGCGGCTGATCTGTACACTGCTGTAGAAACACCTCAATGACTTGATCTCGAGCCTATGCACTCCTCCCAAGGGCATGAGGAAGGGCTGCACACCTGAGGCTCAAAGAAGAAGAAGGTGGACTGTTCTACACACTGTTAGAATGCTGAAAACACATATGAATGCTGTGTTACCTTCACCAGATGACTGCTGAATGTGTGGATGATGCATAGAAGGCTGGACACTGATGCAAACAACAGTTTCAGGGCTGGAAACTGCTGTAGACTGTTGCTTCAGGGCTGGAATCTGCTGTGGACAGAAACGCAGGTGTCTGGAGTGCTGATGGACTGAAACGCAGGTGTCTTGGGGCTGCTGGACAGAAGCTGCAGGGTACTGAGGCTGCTGGACAGAAAAACGCAGAGGTCTTCTGCTGTACGGCTGTGCAAAACGCAGATATGAAGGCTGATTGCTGGCGTTAAACTATGCTGAACTGTGGGCTGAAAGAGGCTGAAGACAGGCACCTAGGGCTGGGCTGAAGCTATGGATCTCAAGGGGCTGGAGAAGAAAGCTTATGGGCACTAGGGCTGGATTAGTCTTAGGCTGAAAGCAAGAGAGAGGAGAGCTCTTAGCACAATGAAGACTGAATGAGCAAAAGAGGCTCTAGGCAAGCCTATTTATACTAACTGGAGGTTGGTCATTTAATAAAGTTAATATTTATAAATGCCCAATAATGCAAATAATGATAAATAAATACTAATAAATATGAAAAAAATACCAGATAAATCCCAGTAAACTCCCTAAGGCTTTGGGGATGTTCTAAATGATGCACAGGCATATGTATGCATATTATGCAAGATGCAGAGTGCTTTCTGATGCAAACCCTAAGGCTTCTACTGACTCTACATGCATGAATGATTCTCTCCAAGTGGGTTAAGGGACTTGACTGACTGACTGACCGACCCACTAAGGCTGAGGAATGACCTACGTAGCTCGTGCCTGACTTATCCTGGACTGAGGATGTACAATGGGGTCACGGCGTACGACAAATATCATCCTATTGGGTTCTAAAACTGTACAACTGATGCACTTCTGATGATGAGCCATCTTGTCACCATGCACTGAGTGCAGAGTGCATGTGACATTCCCTCCTGATTAGCTTGGCGGCAGGTTCATGGCTTCCAAGTAGTCCGCCAATAACTGGGGGTACTCCTGGAAGAACTCCTCGTCGAGCCATACGGCTTCGTGGGTGCCTTGATCTCGGAACTTCGTATAGAATTGACGAATCCGTCGACCGGAACCATGCTTCCATCGATGAAGAAGGATCTGCTCAGGCTCAATAACTTCTGCCTCGTCTACCACGTCTGGCTGCTGTTCATCTGAAACATCAAACACTTCTGGACCAACATATGGTTTTAGCCAAGAAACATGGAAAACATCATGCATTGTCCAACTGGCAGGCAACTTTAACTTCATTGAGACATCACTTATCTTCTTAACTATTGGAAAAGGGCCAAAACTACGGAATGAAAGCTTGGGACAACGTTTGCCCACTTGTTTCAATCTCTGCTTCATGATACGCAAATAGACCCAATCCCCTTCCTTGAAGTGGACATCTCGTCTAGATTTATTTGCCTGTCTGCTATATGCTTCCTGAGCTTTGGTCAAGCGGTCCTTGACTGACTCAATGATCTCGGAAAATGCTTCCGTGGTTTTATTAGCCTCTAAAGATGGAGACACCATTCTCGTCAAAAGAGAAGAAAAACGGCGACCAAAGGCTGCTTCATATGGAGTCCGTCCGACACTGGATGAATGCGTGTCGTTCAAGATAGCTTGGACCAACGGAAGATAGTGCTCCCATTTGGACTGTTGGTCATGACAGTATGACTTGAGGACATCAAAGGCCAACTGATTATAAATTTCTGTCTGGCCATCTGTCTGGGGATGAAATGCACTAGACAACTGCAACTTAGTTCCAAAGTTTTCAAATAATGCCCTCCAGAAATGCGAGGTAAACTTGGAATCTCTATCTGATGTTATGGTGCTAGGCAAACCACAAATTGGATACCAATGCTTGAGAAACAGACGGGCTACGTCCTCGGCTGTGGCCGTATGCTTGCATGGGATGAGCATGCAGAATTTACTAAAGCGATCCACAATGGTAAAACACTGAGTGTTACGGGATCCAGTGGATGCTGGTAGAGGCCCTACAAAGTCCATAGATATGTCGATAAAAGGTCCGTCGGGGATAGGCAAAGGTTGAAGTAAACCTGCCTTCTTTGTATGGGGAACCTTGACTTTTTGACAAATCTTACAGGCTTGTACATGTGCATAGACATCACACCTCATCTTTGGCCAATAAAAGGACCGTTCTAATTTCTCGAGGGTATTGTTGATACCCCTATGTCCTCCAACTAAGGAGTCATGGGCATCGTGGAGAAGAGCGGAACGCTTTTCCCGAGTAACACAGAGACGGTTCTTGTAGAACAACCAACCGTTCTGTACTGAATAGTGGCCAGGCTCAGAAGTGAGGGCCAAACTATACTGAGTACCAAACTCAGGGGAGTCGACATATTGGTCTTTCATACTATCCAAGTCCTTCCCCGTGATTTCGAGAATGGTAGCTTCTTGGACTGCCTGGATGCTGGACTTTCGACTTAGAGCATCTGCTACTGGGTTATGCTTACCAGGGATGTATTCAATCATACCTCCAAACTGTTGGAAGATTTGACTCCACCTGGCTTGTCGATCACTCCACTGGGCACTTGGCATAGTCTGAAGCCACTTAAGTGCTTGGTGGTCTGTTTTCACTGTGAAAGCTTGTCCATAAAGAAAAGGCTTCCAATGTTTGAGCGCTGTGATCACACCCAAAAGCTCTTTGTCATATACTGAATAATTCTTTTCGGCGACATCCAAC
>NC_141060.1:16499757-16617257 GCF_041138505.1 Cibotium barometz | reverse complement strand
AAGAGAGATGGAGAGAAGAGAGAGAGATTGCTGAGTTTCAGTATATTCATAATGTACAAAAAGGAAGTACAATCTTGGCTAGCCTTTGGCTGCCCCATCAAAAGGTGAATACACCTAATCTAATGTCTACCCTATGACTTAGCCCAAGGAAGGACTAAATGAATGACTAGGAGCGAAGCCATGCCTATTTATAGGCCTTGAAAGCAGAGGGATGCTGTTGGCCAGGTCACCCGGACAAGTCCTCAACTTTGCTACAGTCGACGAGATCTTGCTTCATAAATCCCTAGCCGACAGCCTCTTGGGTAATCCGCCCACCTTCATACCCATGCCTAGTTGCAACAGCTCCAAAGTCGAGTCCAAAACTGTTTCTATTTTGGTTCTTTATCTTGTTGCCCTTCAATGATCAGCCCTGGGAATTAGCATGCACATGTCTTGCACATGAGTAATGTGAACATGTGATCCAGTGTGGAGTGTCCTCTCGGAAAACCTGCCTGCCATCTGCTGAGCTCATGCTCCAAGATTGATCCATAAATCTTGGCCAATGTGTGACCAACCAATCATAATAGTCCTGTAGTTGCCGGGGTCCATGGGGTCACCTGCCTTCAGAATGGGCACAATGGTATTCGAGGACCAACTATCGAGAAAACCCTCGCATACTGTCACCATTTGGCCAACCCAATTGGTCCACCCGTGCTTTCTCATCATGTATGTACATTGGACTGGTGTCCATGTGGAATTGGCTTTCCATTGGGACTTGTGCCTCTGTGTACATGTCCGGAAATGCTTGGTGGATTGGTGTGCCATTGGGTCTAGTACCTTGTGTACTTACCTGGAGCACGTCTATTCTGGTATAGTCTCATGAACGGGGATTGTTTATACCAATGCTGCATTGCAGAACATATTTATGTGCTTACTTGCAATTGAAATTGCATGCTGTTTTCAGGCTTGCTTGACCAATGTGTAGTTTCGGGTAAGGGGACGCCCACCCGTGAACCGTGCATGTGAAACTGTTTGTTGACATGGTTATGTGGCATGTGACATGTGGTAAGTATTGGTCATAAACCTAGACTTAGGAATTAGCACTAATTTATAAGTGAGTGTGTATACACTTCGTTAAGTTTTGGGCGACCAAAACTCACTTATAAATTATGACCAGCCCGGTGTTCACACACTGATGTCCCGAGGTGGACAAAACCCAATTCCCACCGCCCAGACCTTATCCCCTTTGTACAAAGGGAGTAACCAGCTATGTGTTCGTTCTAGCTTGCTCCACAAAGCACCTACCTACCACCTAGAGTGAACAACTCACCACCTCACTCTTCCCTCTCTCTCTAGAAGTAGGCGCCTCCTTCATGAGGCCTCTTTGGCTGTATTTTCTGCACTCTCCTTCTCAACTCCATATCCAAGCTTGCTAGGGTGTTTTCCAAACTTCCAAGAGTGTTTCTAGGTGCTATTCACTCTCCTACTCACTCCCAATGATTGAAATTCAATAAAACAGCTCTCATTTTTGCTGTAATTTCTGGTCTTTTTGTTGAAAACCCTAATTTCAGCTTTCCTTTCTCAAGTTGAACCATAGGGGAAGCTTTCCCAGGGTTCCCTTTATCCTCTTGAAGACTTTTGTCACGAAGGATTGCGACAAAACGAATATTTCAACACTACAAGCACTTCCATTGCGAAGACTTCCGCTGTCGTCGACTCTACTTGCAATTGGTAAGCTTTTATGCTTAAATATGGAAGCAAGTAGCAGGAGGGAGGAACCGGATTACAAGATCACATACCCTATATAGTGTTCTCTTATCCTACGTGCTCTCTTGTAGATTGTTGCTACCATGTGTTGGTGGAACAATAGAGAGCAGAGGGAACATGGGCACGTGAGAGGGTAGTGTGAGTTGCAAGTCTACACCGACAACCACCTTGTTTGCAATAGTGTTCATATGCATTGGTATGGAAATCTGGTTAGAAATGTCCATGACACTATGTACTTGATTCTCCCAAGATCAATATACTTTATTTGAGGGAGGGGTCGGCCGTCCCGGCTCATTGTGCGTCTCTTGTCAATTCAGCAAATTACTTCTTGTATTGAGCATGTTGTCCATTAAATCTTGGTGCATTTAAGTGTTTTGATTAGCATTGTGTTCAACCAAGTTATATTGGTATCAGAGCATAGAGTTCTCTTTCACTTCTATCGTGAGAGACGATCACCGTGAACACTAGCTATCTCTACACTTAGAACACTATGGACAGCCATATAGTGAATGTTGGAGATGCTAACACAAGAGGCGGGGACAATGAAATGAATGCCTCCAATGCTTTATAGGACGGGCAAACTCATGTGGTGCACATTAGGGAATATGAATATGTGGGATAGTCGTCCGTGGCAGAGAGAAAATGCAAGAAGACGAGTCCATAGTCTGAAGTGCTTAGCTTACTCGTATGCAAGCTCTTCACCATGCACAACAAGAAGAATTGAAGCTCTACCGTTGTGAGGATCCATTGGTACATGACCGTTTGAAAGCCAAGAAAGTTGAATCTTATATGGATCATGCAATGGCAATGATTGCTCAAGAGTTGCACATGCAACAGAGGTGCGTACTTGGCTTATACTGAGGATGCCTATGCAAAAAAGGCAACCATCCCACATGTCTTGGAATCCCCATAGGTGCTCGAACAAGAGGAACCATCGGCGACTTCACGCCATGCAGGAGTACCTTATGTAGCCTGTGCAGGATGCAATGTTTATGGTAGAGGTCAAAATGTATGTCAAATGCCATTGCCGGTTGAAAATGTGCATGCACAACACATGCAACATGGGCTGTAATTTTCTGTTGATGGAGATATTCCGCGTCTCTCTTATGCCACTCATGTCTTTGAGTGTGCTCGTGAGGGAGAAGCTATGGGTGAAAATGCACCAATGCATGTTGAGGGGCCAGCCATGCCTCATGCTGACACGGCACATGTATCTATGCCTAATGCATCACCTTTTGTTCCTAAAATGATACCCGTCACAGGGGCTGTCCCAATGGACAAACATGCGGGAAAACATGTTGAGACGCAAGCTCATGCATCAAAGTCTCATGACTTCAAAGCCGGAGACAAATCTGTGAAGTTTGACGCATATCATGGGGAATACGATGCATCAAAGGCACTTGCTTTTATTGCCCAATTTGATATTGCTTTCAGTGATGAGGATTTCACTTAGAAATCCATGATCCGGCGTGTAAGCATGTTCATGAAAGAAACTGTTGCCCATTGGTGGCTTGTCACTGAATCCTGTTAGATCATGGGAAGAGTTCAAGGAGAGGTTCTATGCCCAATTCTTGCCTCCCAATGCATTGAATGAGATAACAATGAAGTGGGATTCGGTGAATGAAACCGGCCTTCAGAAATCTGACGGGCGGTGAAACAAACACTCGCACATAAAACACTTCAACGCCATTGAGGACCTAGAAAAGGAAAACAAACAGGGGGAGCTAGAGTGCTCCTGCAAACAGTACACGGACACCGATTGGCCCCAAAACGCAGTGGCTCCCCTTGCGGTATTTCTTTTATTGATTATAAGAGCTTTGATTACAATAAAGCTGGGAACTTAGCCGTCATAGTAGAACTCCTGAAGCCTGCAAATACCCTGCATCATGGCTTCATATCCACTCGGCATCCACAAACAAGTCCAGCCATTGTTCACATCAAAAGACTCTCACACATTGAGTCCTGTATACAGAAGCTTTCTCCCATGATCAGGGCTACCACAACCATCCATAGCCTCTCACCCTATGAATAGCATCACACCTTGACACATCCAGTGCTTTTGCATCACAACACAGACTGCTAAACTGTCTCTCAAAAGAGAACTCGTATCACAGCACATCATACCATACAGTCGACACACCTGTACCAACCCTCTCTACCTTCCAAGGGTACTATCCATCTCTGTCATGAAATTCCTTGTCCCCTGTCCAATCAGTAGCAAGGCTGTACCATACATGTGTCCATTCCTGTATCTTCTGCCTGCATGTGACCTATCTCCTGGAGAAACCAAAAAACATGTTTCCTCGAGAAACCTACGACCTGTTTCCACATGAAACCCTTAGGCCTGTTTCCCTTTGAAACTTCTGTCCTGTTTCCATACAGAACCATTCATGGCACCATTCAACAACAGTGCCAACAACGGCATACATCTAGTTACCTGTTCCCTCATGAAACATCTGGAAACATAGAGATGCCCATAAGTGTAGGTCCCTCTATTCCTTTCTAGCAGGAAGAGAACAATCTGCTCCATGAGCACGCAGCCATGTGAGCTTGCATCACTCCCATGCCAAGAAACATTTTCAATTGACCTGTACTTGCAGCCGGAAACCCAAGTACATAGCTGAATTTGCCATAAAAAGAAAAGTCCTATACGCGCCTGTATATTCAGCCACACAGCAGCCAACCAATCCTGCATCGGCCAAAGAAAGAGAGAGAGAAGTAGGCCTGTGTCTCTGCCCTGTAGTGCAGCACAGCAGCCAACTTTAATCCCCTAAAAGCATGTGTAAACAAGTACTAGGTTGCGCCTCTGCGCTCTGCAGCACAGCCCGACTGTAGCTCTTCCAAGAAGCAACCTGTGACCAGCAGCGCAGATCTCCTTCCAAGCGAAAAGCATCTTTTTATCAAAAGGGATGCGCCTCCTTTTCTGCCTGCCAGTCCCTCTTTTCTAAGAGAAGCAAAGCATGTATATATGCTGCCCGTCTCCTAGCCAGCCAACGAGGGAGAGCAGTCCAGCCCGACTCTTGCTGTTGAGCTGTGCACTGCGTGCGGTCTGCCCACTAGCTATCCAAAGAGAGACAGAGAGAGAGAGAGCAAATGTAGTCCAGCCCCGCCTCCTGCTCACTGTGCACTACCTGCAATTTACCGACCAATAGCCACAAGGAGGAGCAAAACCTGTCGTACTGCACCTCCTGCAGCCAGCCCGCCAGTAGCCAAAAAGGGAAAGTAAACGTGCTGCAGCCCGACCTCTTCCCCAAAGGCGTGGACAGCCCTGCGTTTCCTGCAGCCCAAACCACCAGCCTTTCAAGGAGCCCCTCCGCAGCTGCCCGACTTTTTTCCCAAAGGATGAAGCTCATCAGTCTGCTGGCCCGACCAGCCTGCAAGAACTTTTTCCACAAGCCAAAAAGCACGTGTGACTGAAGCTGCAGCTCGACTCTCTCTAAAAGAAGCATATGCCCCCATAATAGCATAAAGGCCACGATTATCCCCTAAAAGGGGTTCTTTTACTTTTAAAGGCTTTTAAACCTTTGGCCCCTCCAAACCCCTTTGTCCCCATGGGTTATGAGAAAAGACTTTAATCACTTGGCCCCCTTCACACTTGGGGTTGTCCACGCATGGGTTTACTTTTTGACTCCAATCTGATGCCATTCACACTGTCCTCCATGTCCCCGTGCACACCTGCATACTGTCCAGAGAAAAACACAGGGTCGTGACATACCCCCCTCTTGAAAAATAGCAAGCGTCCTCGGTTGCACTCAATGGCACAGTAAGGCATCTTATGAGCAAAGACTCCCCATATGACAAAAGCAATGGCCCTCAAGTGCATCTAGGTGATGAAACAATCATCTTGCACAATATGGCCACACCGTCACGTCAAAGATACAAACAACTCTTGCTTGTTCCTGCAAAACCTACAGCAAAAGTCTAAAACCAAGTGGAAACACGTTAATTGTGTTAGCCAAAAACAAAACCATGCATCATTCTACATATGACACACATATGCATGATACATATATGCATTCGCAAACAATATGCTTCTCAAGATGCTCTACCTACTCTAAAGTAACAATCTAAGGGCTGCTCGCAAGCCTTACGCCCCTGGGCATCCCGTAGGACCCATGACTGATGGTACAACATGAGCATATGAAAGCACTCAATGCATCGAAACAATACATCCACTAAGTACTTCCCACATATGTCTCATGGCCATCCCGCAGGAGTCACACCCAATGGTGCATCCATGAACATAATAAAGCACTTGATGTGTCATACCAATATACATGCAGCACACGACACAATCCAGAGTATTACCTAATGTATTCCCAATGGTACCAGGATCCAATGGCACCAGAATACAATAATACCACAAAAAGTGTATGCATACATGCACAAATAGAGTTTGATCCATATATCCATGAACCAAACCAACTCTAGGACTGCTCGGCAAGACTTATGCCCTCCATAGAGTTATCCATAGTTGCAGTTATAGTTCAAGGTGCGCATGACTGTGAACCATACTCAACCATCGTCTCATGTGTCTAGAACACAAGATCATAGAAGTCCCATAAGCAGATGTACTGTCAGCCTCCAGTACCTTCGGGTGAATACAAAGATGTCACCAAGCGACTCCTAGATAACAACTGAGCGTGTTTGTAACAAGGGAGCGGAGGTGCTACCCCCCTCTTGAGCATCAGGCAATGCTCCAGACCTATGCTCTGCTGAACTTGAATGAGCCGTAACAAGAGTCGACTCCAACTCAAAGGCATCAAGATAAAGCTGCAAATCCTGAGGTGAATATGCTAAGTCACCCTCCTCCATCCACTTCGCATCCATCAGTGAACAGTTCGTGAACTTCACAAGATAGCGAGGGAAACTTTACCTTGTACCTTTCTTTCCTTATGTGCCAGTATTTGCTCGGGAATAAGAACCTCGTCAAGTTCCGTCGCTTCCGTCTGAGCCTCATCTGATACAGTCTCAGGCACCCAAAACCTGCTTGTACTCCACCCAAGTGGTAAGCACAAGTCCCTGATGAAGCATAGTAGATCACCACTACTAAACATAGAAAGAAACTGTCTTCCGAACCCATGAAGCCTCTATGAAGATACGACCGGTGACAAACTGTTGAAAGCCATAGCCTTCAATCCATGTTTTGCACCATAACACTTCAACTGCTTCTTGTTCCTGGCCGACTACTTCTTGTCCTTGGTGTCTTTTCTCTTGAGCTTCATCTTCAGCTCTTGCTCTTCACCTCATATAGGCAAAGACACACAATCCTGCACTGTCTCCTGCACTTCCTTGAGAAAGTCGACGATGTCCCGGCAAACGGAACCTTGAAACCGGCCTTCAGAAATCTGACGGGCGGTGAAACAAACACTCGCACATAAAACACTTCAACGCCATTGAGGACCTAGAAAAGGAAAACAAACAGGGGGAGCTAGAGTGCTCCTGCAAACAGTACACGGACACCGATTGGCCCCAAAACGCAGTGGCGCCCCTTGTCGTATTTCTTTTATTGATTATAAGAGCTTTGATTACAATAAAGCTGGGAACTTAGCCGTCACAGTAGAACTCCTGAAGCCTGCAAATACCCTACATCATGGCTTCATATCCACTCCGCATCCACAAACGAGTCCAGCCATTGTTCACATCAAAAGACTCTCACACATTGAGTCCTGCATACAGAAGCTTTCTCCCATGATCAGGGTTGCCACAACCATCCATAGCCTCTCACCCTATGAACAGCATCACACCTTGACACATCCAGTGCTTCTGCATCACAACATAGACTCCTAAACTGTCTCTCAAAAGAGAACTCGTATCACAGCACAACATACCATACAGTCGACACACCTGTACCAACCCTCTCTACCTTCCAAGGGTACTATCCATCTCTGTCATGGAATTCCCTGTCCCCTGTCCAATCAGTAGTAAGGCTGTACCATACATGTGTCCATTCCTATACCTTCTGCCTGCATGTGACCTATCTCCTGGAGAAACCCAAAAACATGTTTCCTCGAGAAACCTACGACCTGTTTCCACATGAAACCCTTAGGCCTGTTTCCCTTTGAAACTTTTGTCCTGTTTCCATATAGAACCATTCATGGCACCATTCAACAACAGTGCCAACAACGGCATACATCTAGTTACCTGTTCCCTCATGAAACATCTGGAAACATAGAGATGCCCATAACTGTAGGTCCCTCTGTTCCTTTCTAGCAGGAAGAGAACAATATGCTCCATGAGCACGCAGCCATGTGAGCTTGCATCACTCCCATGCCAAGAAACATTTTCAATTGACATGTACTTGCAGCCGGAAACCCAAGTACATAGCTGAATTTGCAGCCAAACAAAAACAGCCCATAAAAAGAAAAGTCCTATATGCGCGTGTATATTCAGCCACACAGCAGCCAACCAATCCTGCATCGGCCAAAGAAGAGAGAGAGAAGTAGGCCTGTGTCTCTGCCCTGTAGTGCAGCACAGCAGCCAACTTTAATCCCCTAAAAGCATGTGTAAAATAGTACTAGGTTGCGCCTCTGTGTTCTGCAGCACAGCCTGACTGTAGCTCTTCCAAGAAGCAACCTGTGACCAGCAGTGCAGATCTCCTTCCAAGCGAAAAGCATCTTTTTATCAAAAGGGATGCGCCTCCTTTTCTGCCCGCCTGTCCCTCTTTTCTAAGAGAAACAAAGCATGTATATATGCTGCCCGTCTCCTAGCCAGCCAAAGAGGGAGAGCAGTCCAGCCTGACTCTTGCTGCTGAGCTGCGCACTGCCTGCGGTCTGTCCACTAGCTATCCAAAGAGAGACAGAGAGAGAGAGAGCAAACGTAGTCCAGCCCCGCCTCTTGCTCACTGTGCACTACCTGCAATTTACCGACCAATAGCCACAAGTAGGAGCAAAACCATTCGTACTGCACCTCTTGCAGCCAGCCCACCAGTAGCCAAAAAGGGAAAGTACACGTGCTGCAGCCCGACCTCTTCCCCAAAGGCGTGGACAGCCCTGCGTTTCCTACAGCCCAAACCACCAGCCTTTCAAGGTGCCCCTCTGCAGCAGCTGCCCGACTTTCTCCCCAAAGGATGGAGCGCATCAGTCTACTGGCCCGTCCAGCCTGCCAGAACTTTTTCCACGAGCCAAAAAGCACATGCGACTGAAGCTGCAGCTCGACTCTCTCTAAAAGAAGCATATGCCCCCATAATAGCACAAAGGCCACGATTATCCCCTAAAAGGGGTTCTTTTACTTTTAAAGGCTTTTAAACCTTTGTCCCCTCCAAACCCCTTTGTCCCCATGGGTTATGAGAAAAGACTTTAATCACTTGGCCCCCTTCACACTTGGGGTTGTCCACACATGGGTTTACTTTTTGACTCCAATCTGATGCCATTCACAGTGTCCTCCATGTCCCCGTGCACACCTGCATACTGTCCAGAGAAAAACACAGGGTCGTGACAGTGAAGCAAAATGAGGGGGAAAAAATGAATGCGTATGTGCAAAAGTTTTCGAAAGTGCTTTTGGAGGTGTCTCCATTTGTGCATGTCACCGAGGTGGAAAGGAAGAGAAGGTTTCAATCGGATTGCAACCTGTATACAAAGCGGGACTACAAATGTAGCTTGGTCACGCCTTACACTAACTAATTGCAAGGGAGAGGTGGCTGTCCGAGGACGTGGTAAAGGGAGGCAGCATAGGTATGCCAAGTGTTGGGTGAGGTAATCAGAGTCGATGTGCAATGAGAGCCTTTAGGCCTCTTTGCAGTCCCGTCCCAAAAACAGCTGGTATAGCTCTTGCTCAAGTGTGGCTAGATAGGCACGCTTCTTTCTTCGCATGAGGTGCCGGAAGATGACTCGTGCGTGCTGGTGAGTGGTGGAGCTTGGGGCAATCTCTTGTTGCAGGCAGGCATAGGTCTTTCGGCATTCCTCATCATACCCATTGTTCTGTGGAACAGTCCCATCTCGCGGTCGGGAGTGGCTTTGGTGTGTGTCTCACGAGTTGCTCGAACTTCGGCCAACTCTGTTTTCTTGTCGTGGAGTTACATTGTTCCTCAACGATCCATATCTTTATGCCCTTGATTTTTTTAAATTGTTTGAGAATAGGCCAAAGTGACTGATTGCATGATTGCCTTTTCATTGAACTGTACCAAGGAAATCCCACTCAATCATGGTGTGGTTTCAGCTAATTTGTACTGCAAAAAGCCCTCCTTGTACCATTCTTCAGGCATTCTGGCTCCGCGGATTTGACAGCATGTCAGCTCTCGCAATTCCTTCTCCTGAATTTCAGCTGTGACTTCAAACTTGATGTGCTCTCACAAATCCTCTTGGTCAGAGAGAGAGAGAGAGAGAGAGAGAGAGAGAGAGAGAGAGAGAGAGACTCAATGGTTTATGGCTGTATTCAGAGGTCGATATAGTGTGGAGTTGCACCTCTCCTTCCTACGTTTGCAGGGGCAGGCCAACGATTTCAAGATTCAGTATAGCAGTGTAGTTCGGCTCTTTGTGCTGCCAAAGGTGAAGAACTCTTTGAGGGTTTTTTTTTGCTGCAAGTAGGTTGTGCTAGCTATGCACATGAGTGAATGGGTTGCACCCCATTTTTTTTTTGAGGTCCTCTTGACCCTAACGGGCCTGGCAATCTTGCAGAGGTGTCAAGGGTTGCACTCCTCAAGTGCTGAACTGGCGGATTTGCTTGGCAAGGAGTGCATACTCTGTTTATGATGTGTCTGTGTTGCAGTTTCAATTTTTCAGTATAATTGACATAGTGTTTGTCTTGAATGGCAGTCTAATCAACCACATACTTTTGTTGTTATTACATTGGATCCTCCAATTCGGAAGGGACAGACATTTTATCCGCATATCATTCTGCAGGTAACTTATTCTAATCTTTTATTCTATAAATTGTACACAACCTTCCCCACCAATTTGATGGTGAGTGGGGAGTTGGGTGGGCAAGATTCATCCCAGACAGGGCCGTCTGAGTGGGCTTTGCTGACTGGCAGGGGTTGATTGTGGATCCAGCCTTACTGCAGTTGTGAATTTTCTTTTGTTTTTTTGTCTCTTGGAGGGGCACCTTCTTGCCTACTGATTTAGTATAGTAGACACTTCTTCTTTGATCTAGAGATACTGGTCCTTTTTTTTGACTTTGTTTTGGGTATGTAGTTTCCTACAGAAGAAACTACTGAATGTGATCTAACAATCAGTGAGGAGTTACTCAATTCGAAGTACAAGGAACGGCTACAAGCAACTTATAAGGTGATACAGCTGAATAATATTGCAGTAGTTGGGGCTGTAGTAACAGGTTGGAGTTTGTGAATAATGATGCTTCTTTATCAGGCTTGAGTGTCTGATTAATGATGTTTCCTTATGGGACAGGGATTAGCATTTGAGGTTTTTGCTCAAATCCTGCGTGGTCTGTCGGGAGCAAAGGTGACACGGCCAGGGAAATTTAGAAGCAGTCAAGATGGTTATGCTGTCAGGGCGTCTCTTAAGGCAGAAGATGGTGTCTTGTATCCATTAGAGAAAGGGTTTTTCTTCCTTCCAAAACCGCCAACGCTTATACTTCATGATGAGGTTTGTCATTAAAAAGAAGCTTTTCTTCTTCCTTGGCGTATACATGTGTACGTGCATGAGAGAGAGAGAGAGAGAGAGAGAGAGAGAGAGAGAGAGAGAGAGAGAGAGAGAGAGAGAGAGAAGCAAGCAACATATGGTGCTATATTACTTCTCACGGCTAGGATCCTGAGTCCTTTCTTCATGCTGCAGATCGACTATCTTGAATTCGAAAGGCATGGGGCAGGGGGTACGAGCAGTATGTCTTCGCATTATTTTGACTTAATTATTCGTCTCAAAAGTGAGCAAGAGCATCAGTTTCGTAACATTCAGCGAAATGAGTACCACAATCTTTTCAATTTTATCAAGTAAGCTATCATCTCTCAACCAGAGACTGTAAACATCATGGGAAAATTGTTTTTTTCTCTGCTTTGTACATGTGTATGTCAGTGCACACACACTACCTACATAATGTATCCATGTATGTATATAGTAGATGATATTTTTCTTTTTCTGCTGAGTCGTGGAGACCAGTAAATTTCCTTTGTGTTCTTGTGAAAGAGAGGGAGACTGTCAAGCCCTCTTCATTCTTTGGCTTGAGGGGGTTTGTGCATCTCTTGACCCATCAAATTTACGTATGATGGTGTTTTTCTGGGTGCACGTAGCTCCAAGAACTTGAAGATTTTGAATTTAGGAGAGGTGCAAGGGCCCAGTGGAGTTGCAGCTGTCTTGGAAGGATCAGAAGATGAGACCGTCGATCCTCACCTTGAACGAATCAAGAATGCCCGGGATGGTGGGGCTGGAGGTGCAGTTGACAGTGATGAAGAGGTACGACCCCTTGTTAAAGTAATGATTCTTTTGATATGAAAATGGAGGTGCTGTAGCTAATACAGGATGCTCTCTTACTGGCAGGATGAAGATTTTGTTGCAGAGAAAGATGATGCAGGCTCTCCAACAGATGATTCTGATGAAGAAGGCTCAGATGCTAGCGAGGATGAAGACGAAGAGGCAAGCATTTTTGTCGTAGATCTGTCTGCTGCTCATTGTTTATTTGCTCACTTCCTTTGCTTTACAAGGTTGTTAACCATTTTTTTTTTCCCAGAAGCCTGCAAAAGAGAAGAAGAGAGAGCCCGCGGCTCCAAAAGCCACAGCAGCAAAGAGAAAGAGGAAAGAAGATGGTGAAGAGGATGGCAAAAAGAAGAGAAGGAAAAAGGACCCCAATGCACCGAAGAGATCTATGACGAGCTTCATGTATTTTTCACAAGCTGAAAGAGAGGTACGAAAATAGGTCTTTTTAAATACCGTAATCACAAATGATATGAAAAACAGATTGTATGGCTCGTTCAAAAGGGATGCCCTTTCAGGGGTGTAAGTTGGCACGCACACCCCCCCTCCCCCCTTTGGACAAAAAACCTGTCCGGCGGGAACTCCTCTTGTGAATTGACTTGCAGCCCACCACCATAATTTCTCGACGCTCTTTAGCAAGACTGCTGGACACGCTGCCCTTATCAAACATCTGACAAAAGTAACACCTAGCAGGAATGGAACCTGCTGGCCAGAAGGTCACCAGCCATATGCCTTTACAGCTGGGTTGCAATGATCTGCTCTGGGGGGCAAATGCGGGCCCAAGTTGTGCTGTCACGTGTTGGAATTTCAAAATGGAGTCTGTCCTTAAAATTGCTCGACGTAATCTGCTTACCAAAATTGAATGCCTTGCACAGGTGCTAAAGAAAACAAATCCAGGGTTGCAGTTTAAGGACGTGGGGAAGGTTATTGGGGAGAGATGGAAAAAGCTGTCAGGTAGTGTTCAATGCAGTTCATAGCATCCTTTCTTTGCCAGTCTTATACCGATGTATCTCCTTTCTACTTAGGTCTTATATCACCTCTGGGAAGTTCAAATTGCTAATGCATGATGTATGTTCAGAGGAAGAGAAAGAACCATATGAAGCTAGTGCAAGGCTTGACAAGGTGAGATACAGCAAAGAGATGGCCGAGTACAAGAGCGGTGCACAAGCTGCTGGAAATGGGTCCTCTGATGAAGAATCAGAGTAACCTTGCTCCCCACAGTAATTTTTATCAGCTGTGGAGTTCAAGATACCGTGTATTATATAGGGTTACTTGATAGAGTCTTTACCCTGAAAGATCTCTAGAATCCTTGAGGTATTATTTTGTATACAGAGCAGCTTCCGAACCAACTTTTTTGCACAATTCTACCAGAAGTTTGGAAATGGGAGGTGCTCAGCTAAATGTGTCATCGTTCTTTTTTTCAAAGCATAAGCTGTCTCAGTTTGCATAGCTCTTTTGCTTTTGGCTTGAAAGCGCTGGCCAAATAAGGCTAATAATTTTGCTTGAGCACCCTTGTTTGATTGAGACCAAGGAACAAAAATACTGAGGCCTAATAAAGAACAGGAACACGAAGGGCAAGTGGCGCCTGAAAGTTGTGTTAAATTGGTATGAGCAGCAATCATGCACAATCATCACGAAGAAGGGAGAGCTGTGATTTTTGGTTAATCTATTCAGATGAGAGGTCAAAGTGAGAACTACCCATTTTTCCCATTCATCCTTGGTTGTTTCGACCTTCACACATGAGGGAAGATCAGATTAAAAGAAGGCTAGAGAGGCTTCCAGCCTTTACTGCTGCGTGGGCCGTCACTTCTACTTCCGATAGGTCCCCTCCCTAATGTGTATTCCCAAAAGAGCTTTGGCGTCCCATCCAAGTTATCCAACCCATGGTTCTAGGGTTTGGTAGCGATTGATCTCCAAGGAGGAACTTTCTAGTACACGAGATGTGCAATCTTGGTGGTAATTATATTTGGATGGTCTCAAATGACAACTATTACTTGGGATTTCACTAACTGGAGGTTAAAGATTGCATGGCGAATTCAGTTATCTTCCGGGGAAACATTCTCTTTGAAACTACATTGCCTTGCATGATTCTGGTTATTAATTATGTTGACAGAAATGAGGACCAAGTAAAATTAATTTAATAAACAGATGGAGATGCGTGAAAATCAATGTCCTGAATATACAGATGCGTGAAAATCAATGTCCTGACTATAAAGGTTATGGAGGAAATGTCATGTATATATATTGGGCTTCTATCTTGTCTTTGTCTGAAGTGCCTCGTAGATCAACAAAAGAAGCGTTTTTATTAGATATTTGTGCTTGTGCGTGGGCGTGGGCGTGGGCGTGCGCGTGCGCGTGCGCGAGCGCACGTGAGAGCCTCTCATGAAGGAAGGGCAGCATTTAGTGAGGGTCTAATTTCATTCACAACTAATGCTTGGCTGGTTGATTCACTTGACGTCATCAGCTCTTCGTACACGTAGTTCACCACTGCAATCAATACATTTTCTGCCCGTGTAATTGTTGATTGTGAACCAAGCAGTTATGTAGTATTGATCGCTTGTATGTCACTATATTGTTCACACTTGTTTACATGCATAACCTTGTGTTGGAGGTTACCTTTTGTAGAAGATTTCTACTATTAAGCAATAGAAGATTTCTACTATTAAGCAATATGATTAAAACCTTTCATGCGGGCATTCGACTCAACACACCGAATTGCACGTCGCCTACATCATCCGAGTCAGAATTTCCTTTTGGCTGAATGGCTGGTTGCTTGCATTGATCGGTGAGGATCAGGCGGAGCTCATCCATGAGCTGGTCCCAGAGACAACTTAGCTCATCTTGTAGACTGTCGGAGAGGTCGGCTAGGATGCCAGTGTCGATATAGATGGTATTGGGGGAGGGATTGGTATGGGACTTGAGGTGGGCATCGAGGAAGGTGATATGGGTTTTCTCCTTGAGGGTTTGAGCTTTGAGGGAGTTGAGAAAATTGGTGAACTGGGAGGCGGCTTGGGCTTTGGTCTCTTTGGCCATAGTAAGCTCCCGCTGCTGCATATCGGCCATCCGATCTCGGAGGGGGTGTTGTTCTCTTGGCTGAAGGCGGTTGATAGTGTCTTGCAAGCGAAGTGTCTAGGTAGCATCTTGGCGGGTGCCGAAAGGGTCTTCTCCTTGGAAGCATTGGGCAAGTTACTCAGCATAGTGGTGGGCTATCGAGACATCGATGTGCGGTTTGGCTTCAAGATCCCACGATGCTTGAGGCTACCATGGTCTACATTTGGGCCATTGGGACAGGAGCCAACTAGACCATGGAAGTCATACTCTCAAAGCTTGATATACCCAACTCTTCGTGTTATTCCTAAACCCCCTTAAAGTTGGGAAACTCAAGAAAGCATGCCTATCATCCTTCTGTGTAGTCCCACATCTAGGGCCAGTCACAAAGTTTCCTAGCAATTTTGCTCCCTAGTAGGAGGGCCCACATTATCACTTTCACGAGAACATTTTGATTCTCAGAGGGACCTTCTAACACCAGACCCGCTCCCATTTGTTTTTCCAAGTATGAATCTCTCATTTCACCCAACAAGTTTTATTACAATAAACTACATTAACCCCTATGGCAATGTTTTCCATACACTGTTTTAGTAGAGACTGTTCAATGTGTTTCCGTTAAACCAATTCCAATATGGCAACAATCACTCTTCCTCATTACTGGTACTAGAGATCAGAATTCCTTCTATAATTACCAGGACTTGTTTGATAATACACAAGTCCTTGTTGCTTATATTGTACACACATGCTACTTGTCTGTCATCCATCTAGCGCATAATAGGTCCATCCCATAAATCCCCAATGTGTGTCCTTATTGTTCATCCTTTTAGTAGTAGAGAGCTCCAGTCCAACCAATGGTGTGGTAAATCTATGAGTTTGCCAGCGTCTAAGTTGAAAGAATGAGTTGCCTGTTGTTCTTGTACACCCTTTCCGTTTGAACATACCCATTATTTCCTTCCATACTCTACATAGAAAGTTAGAGAATGAAGTATTTAGTAATTTCAAGGGGGCATGTAAAAATACTTTGTCCAGAGAATGAAGTATTTAGTAATTTCAAGGGGGCATGTAAAAATACTTTGTCCACCCAGCACAACCCTGACCACACCTCATTGCACCTAACATCTATTTCTTCCACCATTAGCCTTAGCATCTTGGACCAACTCTCTTCTTGACCCAAAAATTTAGGTGTAGCAATGTGCTCACCCTTGCCCTAGCATGAATAGACAAGAATAAAATATCCAGACCATTCTAATCTTTTTGGCATGCACACGTTTTTCCAAGCTGGCCAGGTTGAACATTTGGTCTGTCCTTTATGATTTCTCCGCACAAGTTTTTGATGGGAGCAATTATTTTGCTCCAATGGCATTTCCTAAGGTTAGTCAGAGGGCATAAAAACATAATATAACATGAATAGGCAAGAATAAAATACCCAAGCCATCCTAATCTTTTGGCATGCACACTTTTTTCCAAGCGAGACAAGCTAAATATCTGGTCCGTCCTTCATGATTTCTCCACAAGAAGTTTTTGATGGGAGTAATTACTTTTTTCCGATGGCATTTTTTGAGGTTAATCAGAGGGCATAAGAATATAATATAAGCATTGAGAAGAGAGTTTACAATAGCCGCTCTATCGTGGAATGAAACTAGTAGCCCTTCCCATTTTAAAATCTTCCCCATGACTTTCTCTATGGCTTAGTTAGTTATCCCTTTGTTGGACACTTGAACTCTAAGAGGCCCTCCAAGATGTCTAACTATATTTCCTTTGTTTATTACTTGATACCCCCACCTATGAATATGAAAATCTTTATCCTTTAATCCTAGACTTGTGGATATTACACTTGGACCCAGATGCTTCAATCCTAGACTTGTGGATATTACACTTGGACCTAGATGCTTCAGGAAAACATTGTTCTATGCTCAAAGCTTTCCTAACATTATCATTGTTAGCCTACAAGAATAGGTTGGAATCATTAGCAAAGCACTTCATTGTCAATTGTTCTCTCCCTTTAAGTTTTAACCCACATATCTGTCCTTTGCTAGTGGCATTCTCAAGTACAAGTATCACATAATGGGTAGCCAATGCAAACAGTAAAGGAGCCAATGGGCATCCTTGCCTCATAGGCCTGTATATCCCAAACCCTCCCACTAGATGTCCACTCAATAGTAATTGTGATTAAGTCCCAAAACTAAGAGAAAAGACCATAATAGTCATTGTTTCCCCAGACCCTATTCTTTCCATTACCTTGTCAATGAAAGACCAAAATAGTCATTCTTTCCCCAAACCCAATTCTTTTCATTACATGCCTCACAGATCTGCATATACCAAACCCTCCCACTAGATGTGTACTTAATAGTAATTGTGATTGAGGCCCAAAACTAAGAGAAAAGACTACAATAGTCATTCTTTCCCCAAACCCTCCCACTAGATGTGTACTCAATAGTAATTGTGATTAAGCCCCAAAACTCAGAGAAAAGACCAAAATAGTCATTCTTTCCCCAAAGCCCATTGTTTCCACCCTGGCAATGAAAGACCAATGAATCATATCATAGGACTTCTCTAGGTCTAGTTGCATCAGAATACGTTTTTGTTTGGAGGCTATTGCCAGTTCCTTTCCTATTAGAGAGTAGAATATATGTTGTCATATTGATCTCCCTTTAATGAACCCATACTATCGGATATACCACACCCTAAATTACTAATACCAGTCCCCATGCAATCATCGCAGTCAATAGTTATGGGTCTCTAGTGGCAGAATGAGTCCACCACACCCTGAATGACCGATAACAGCCCGCATGCAATCACCTTGGCAAGAATCTGGTACACCACAGTCAACATAGTTATGGGTCTCTAGTGGGAGAATGAGTCACATGCTACCTGTTTGAGAACCAGTTAATGATACCCCCTTTCAGATCATTATCCAACATTCTAGTCAAAAAAGCCATGTTGCAGATTTTCTAGATTATTCCTTTTACTGAAGGCTAGAAGGCTATAAAAAACTCAACAGTGAGGTTATCCATCTAGGAGCTTTGTGTTTACCTAGCACGTTTACAACCTGCCGCGCCACATCACTCTTCTTGGTCTTTCAATCCATGCATCTTTGTCAGGAGGGACTCCTTTAGGGATTTGTTTTAGAGCTTGGAATTTGGCCCTAGAAGTGTCTTCCTTCATACTGAGAGTTAAGAACCCAAATAAGATACCCATAGTTTAGCAATCTCTCTGGGATTGGACAAAGATTGACCCCTCTCATCCTTCACCCAACCCACTATGTCCATGCCTTTATACTCACACATAGACTTGAACAACTGTATAGAGGGGTTCTTTTTGTTGTTGAAGGGGATCCATCTAGCTATCTTATTTCCTTCCTAGGCCAGTTCCTCATCTTCAATGGTCATTTGGGCTTTACACCTAGCATACTCTTGCAAAACGCCCCCCCCACTTGCCTCTTTTTTTGTAGGCATTCTCATGTCTTTTCCACCATCTCTATGTTCTTTCTTTTAACTTTAGCTTTGGATTTCTCTACTTTTATGATGATTCCCTGCATCTCCTCAGCAAACCATTTCCATGATCAATTTATCAGCCCTCTAGAATTTAACTTCTCAATAGCCTTTTTCAGCAAGCTCAGTAAACATTTGGCCTTTTAGCAATGAGTTGTTTATCCTTAGCTTCCTCCGGGGCCACTCTTTTAACTCTTCCTCTCCCGAAGCAGATTCCATCCAAATCCAACCCAAAGGCATGTGGTCAGACAAAGTAGAGCTTGGGCAAACCTTGGTCTTGATGGCGTGAGGGATCCATTATGCTTGTTGGCTAAAGTAAATTCTATCTAACCTAAATGAGGAATTTAGGTATTGTAAGGTAAAGTAAGTATGCCTAGTTTAGACCCCTAATCCCCAAGTTCTCTACCATCCACTAGCCCCAACTTCCCCCTCACCTCACCTCATCCCATTTCCTTTTTTCATTACCCATCAAAATTGTACTCCCTCCATTTTTGTCTATGTGCCTTTCCACCATATTATAGTCACCTACAATAATGCAAGGACGTTGGAAATTCAACTGACTTATCCATTCCACATATCCCCTCTCACCTGTGATTGTGAGCCCCATAGACATTAATAACCCACACCTTCTCTTACTCTATCTAGACTTTTAGCACTAGGATCCTACCATTGGGGTGGTTAGAGCTATGATGGCAAGCTTTAATTGCTTATTTACTATAGACATTACTCTAATGAATCCAATCCACTCAGCACTCCTCGATAGTAAACCTCCCATTTCCTAAACGTGCTCTTCCTCAAACATTTTGGACCAAAGAGATTATGCTCCTAAACATCCATGAAGTGAGGATTGCATTCATTTACCAGGCTCCACAAAGCATCACTTTTCTTCTTGTCTTTTAAGCCCTTCACATTCCAAGAAAGGCATTTTACCTCAATGCCACTTAAGATTCCAATGTTGTGGATGGGACCATTTCCACCTCTTGCACATCCTCCAGCTTCTTGGAAACTTCAATCTTTTCCTGGGCATTAGTCACTCACCATTTCTTCTTACATGATTTAGCATGAAAGTATTAAAGAGGAAAAGATAAATGATAGCTCTCCACCATGTTTTGGGTTTTGAGTGACAGGAGATGACAATTTGTTGACCTCTTTGCCACATTTTGGCTTCATGGTATTTTCCAATCATCATTAGTTCTACCACATTATATAGTGATGTCATGCTTTTTTTTTTGTTAGACCATAGCTTTGTGTTCTACTTGATCTTGTCCTTGACTTTACCTCGTTTTCCTTGAGTTGCTATAATGACTATTTTTCACTTTAAATTGTTGATTGCTTATCAGGGTACCTTGCATCATTCTGGCTTGAGCTCCAATTGTTGGTTCCTTTGCTGCAGTAGTTGAGCTTCTTTTGTAAGTTTTGGTGCTTTCTCAATTTTTTGTCTAGTGACCTTTTAAGGAGGATCTTTGGCCTCCCTTTGCAATTTTTGTTCCAAGCCAATTCATCTTGAGCTGGATCAATCTGCCTTTTCCACTTTAGTGCTTTATCCTTTGCTTCTTATTTCTTTAAGGGTTAGCTTTTTGTGTGTATCTCGTATTTCCCTTGCTTTCTTAAGCTTGCAATATGTTGACATGAATCACACAATCAAAGTTAAGAAGTGGGATTGTATGTTGTGAGTTAAAGAAGCTAGCTTGCATAATTATTGAGAAACTGAATCATAGAATGTATTTTCATTGACAAGGATTAGTAATTGGAAATTGAGGAGTTGGAAGGACATGATGAAACTGGGCCTAAAATTGAGAGATGGATCAACCAGTCACCTCTTCTTTTTTAAGTGGAAGGATTTTGTGCATGGGTCACAACAATTCACCATGTCTAATGTGTGCACCTCATAATAGAGTGCTCTACCTATGTATGATGCAAATATGTCATGATGTGTAAGAAACTTAGTGAGGGTCTATAGGTTGTCTCAGCAAGATGAGGCCTCTACCCTTTGTGCTGGGTGTGTGAATGAGGTACTCTTGCACAAGCCTAGGTGTTCAAAGCAAAAGAGGTTACTGTCGATGGTGAAACAACTTTCAAAAAGTTCTTTTCTTTCTACGGAAGCCCTTATTTGTGAGTCTCAGCTACTACGGTAGTCCTTCTTTGTGAATCTACGGCCTCAGGTTCTTTTAAGTGATTTGTTAATAATTGCAAAAAATTCATGTAGGAGGAATTCTCCTGCGGGATAACATAAAAAAATGGACCTTGTGTGAAAATTTTGTCAACACTGTGGATGAGGTCTGGTTTAGTCCCCCAAGGGGACTTATGGGCTTGTCAGATAGAGGATCAATAATGGTGCATGCTTGGCTAAGTTTTCTTTTTGGAATCTAAACAGATGATGTTCCCTCGTAATAACCTTGAGCAAAAAGTAACACCTTTGAGACCCACACTTGTGGGGTGCTTTTACCTTCTTCGATTAGTGAGCTGCAATTGGAGTCTCTTTGCTTGGAGCACATTTTGTTTTGACCTTAGGTTTCTTGGGTTGTCAAGTATATTCTTTCCAAGGTTTAGTAACTTTGGGCACCCAAATCAAGTCATGGGGGAGGACAACTTTGAGCTCTAAGAAGATGTTTAGGCAGCCACCACTGTGATTTTTGAGCCTAGGGTTGGCTTAGTGCTTTTTGTTTATGTTGAGGCCCTTGTAAGCATTTATTTATGTTAAATGTTGAATCACAACATGGAAGGTCCAATACGCAGGCAATGCATTCTAGGGTACATCCAAAATAGTTTTATCAAGCATGTTTACAATTTCCTCTAATAGGAGAATATTGACTTGTTGACTAGAAACTTTCAATGAAGTGGTTCTAGAATCCCAGTCCATTGCGCATCTGTAATGGCCGATCCAATTTCTTCTGAAGAACAAGAGCCCTGTGATAGAGCACGAGGAGACATTACAAAGAATTTCTCTTTTATTGGGTGATAGGTATGTCAAAAACCATTTTGCATGCACCCAGACAATGGTTACCAATTGGTTGCACTTGTGCGCTTGTGGAAGACTCCATGAAGTTTTAGTTTCTTTTTTCCTTTCTTGATGTTATACATCAGTACTAGGTCACCCACATGAAACTTGCATTTCTTCACATTGGCATCAAGCCAATGCTTCCTTGAACACTTCTCTGTCCACATTCCCACCACTGCATATACCCTTTCCTCATCCCTCTTTTCCAACTCTACCAATCATTCAGACAAATCACGTATGTCAAGATTGGCTTCTTTTGTTCCTTGTTGTTGCAGTGTAAAGATCAACAAGGGGTGATAGTAGCATCTAAGCCACAAAAAGGCGAAAAGGGTGTTGTTCCAATTTGAGATTTATAAGCTATATGATAATCCCAAAGAGTACCTGAAAGTGTTCTCTCCCGATCAATGTGCAAGGCTCTAACTATCTTTGTAAGGGTTGAGCAAATGACCTTGTTGGTACTTTCATCTTGTTTGTTTGCTTATGGATAATAAGGTGATGACTTCCTATGGATAACCATGAACCCATCTAATAAGAAGGCCCCACTACCTCATTTAGAAAGTGCGCGTCTCGGTCAACAAATGTGGTGATGATATTTTCATATAAAGTAACTTAGCCATTGATCTTGCATCAGCTTTCGTCATTGCTTTGGATTCCACCTAATTGGTGCAATAGCATGTGGTCACAATGATGGAGCTGTTGCCTTCACCAACATCAGGAGTAATTTCTTATCCAAGTGAAAATCAATGGTGGACAAAAAATGGGCTATCTCTCAAGGCTCCAATATGGTACTACGCTCAAGAAAATAAATAGGCATCTAGCAAGCCATCTTCCATACACCTGTGGGGTAGGTTCACCATTAGGAACTTGAGGCAAATGGTCATGCCAAAACATGCTTAGAATCCTTCCTAATCATGACCATAAAGTTAAATTCCAATCAGATCAACAACCATTGGGTATGATATGGCCAGTGGCATGTGCAAGGTGTTTTCATCATCAAATACAAGAGGGCTTGGTGATCCTCAAGAAAACAAATTTGTTGGCACAAGAAGGCAGTTTCTAAATTTCTTCAGTGTGTAGACCATAGCTAGACCTTCTCATTCCATGGTCTTATAATTATTCTCAGCATTATTGATTTGTTTGTATGCATAGCATACATGAAAATCCATATTGCTATCACTTGGTTATGCCACGATACATCCAATGACAAATGTAGAGGCGTCAACGTGCACATGAAAAATCACATCCCATCTTGGTTTCTTGAGAATGGGAGCTGGTGCTAGTGCTTTCTTTAGTTTTTTAAATGATTCCTCGTATTCATGTTGCCAACTTAGCATACATGAAGATGAATCTTCTATAGTATCCACAATGGCCCATAAATCTAGGGACACATTTGAAGTTAAGGGGTCTTGCCAGTTTAAGAATTACCTTGATCTTACTCAGTGGATATGCCATTTTGGGAGGTAATGCATCCAAGAATTACATTGTGGTGCACCATAAATTGACACTTTTTAGGGTTAAGAGAAATCCGATATAGCTTGCATAGTCAAAGTTTGCTTAGGCAATTTATGTGTTCATCTTGAGAGGAATTCACATACATATTTTCCATGAACACTCCTAAGCATTTTTAGAGGAGATCCTTGAAAGTTGTACTTATAAGTCTTTGAAACATGGCAAGAGCATTGGTAAGTCTGAAGGGCATGAATTTGTAAGAAAAAATACCCCATTGAGTAACAAAGGCCGTCTTATGTTAGTCCTTGGGATCAATCATCATGTTATTGTACCCCGAGAAACTATTGAGAAAGTTGTAGTCCTCTTTTCCCACTACTCTTTCTAACACATGCTCAATGTCACTGTGGCAACGTTTACCTTCTTAAGATCAATGTAGAGACCTTAGGTAGTCGTTCTCTTTAGTAACTACCACAATTAGCGACACCCATTCTGTGTGTTCAATCTCATAGATAAATCCCACATCCAAGAGTTTTTGGATTTCCTCTTTAATGAGCTCATATTTTGGATTCATCTCGTGTGGCCCTTGCAACCTTGACAAGTCTCAACTCAGCCATAATCATAATTGTATGCATTATAATAGAGGGGTGTATTCCTTTTATGTTAGAGTATGACCATGCAAACACATTTTGATATCCTAGAGAAGATCAATGAGATCTTTCTCTTCATCTAGTGAGAGGTCTTTGGCCATATACATAGATTTGGGTTCCGCCGCCCCAGGGTCAACTAGATCCACCTCCTTGGCATGGGTCCCTCAAAAAATTCTTCTAGATTTTTTCCAAGGGATCGCTTATTATTAGCTTTGTCACTTCGAATGACTCTCTCTCCTATGTTATAGTTATGAAAGTGTTCAAGGACAGGCCTTGAATTTCCTTCCTCTTCCTCCTTTGCTAAAGCTTTTATCTTAGCTTTGGCTTCTCTGTCTTTTCTTGCCAACTCATGGTTCTATTTCTGCCTAGCCTAGCCTAGATAGGTAAGTTTTCTTGATTCTTGGGGTTGAGCAGCAGGATGGGGAGGGGGGACTTCAACCATGCATAAGAAGACATGTGCTTGTTTTAGTTGTGCTCCCCACTTCCTATATTAACTTCCCACCTTCGACAAAACTCTTCGTGGGTTCCCCATAGCTCCAAGTAACAAAAAGACAGTCATGGTCATTTTCAGTCATAGGGGATTCTTCTGCAAGAGTTTTGATAGGCTTAACTTGTTTCCTCTTTTTTGAGCCTCTACTTGGTTTAACAATGGATGTTCAAACCATGCTTGAATTCTTGAGGGGGTTCAAGGATGCATAAAGTTCAACCAAAGTATCTAGTGTCTTCCATAAGGAGTTTTTAAACATTTCCTTAGGTTGAGTTCTTAGTATAATCTAACTGGGTTATCAGGACTCCATATAGATTCGATGGTCATGATAGGGGTAATTTCTTTACCATCAACATTGTAGTCTTGGTTATGGTATCTATTGTTTCTAAAATGTGGAGCGAATGCACTAAGCTTGAAAAGTTCTTTAGCATTGAAGTTTAGTTCAACAGATGATAGATCATCAGATTGGACTTTTTAAAAAAGACACACACTTCTAGCTTCCTGTTCTTTTCTATCAACGGTGACATAGTCTTCATCCTCTAGAGGATGTTTGTAACTGGGTGATGGATCCAATTTCTGAGATTGACTCTCATGGTCACTTTCTTTTTTATGCAAATAGACATGGTCGATTCTCCAATCATGGATCATTCTAAGTTGTCTCATAAATGGTTTTCATAGGATTACATCATATGTCATAGGCTTTTTGAAGTCCATGATAATAAGACATAATCAAAGGTCAGTCCACATGAGCCCAACTTTTTAATTCTAACCATGCCCATGGGTGAGGTAAGATTTTCGTCAGTAGTAGCCAGCTTGATTTTGAGGTTAGAGGTAAGGGTTGGGGTGACCCCCGATTCTCCCACTATCTTTTTGTAGTTATGTTGACTCCTACACCGCCATCTAGGATAGTTGTGGGTGTTTTAGTTCCTAGTCTCAATGGTAGCGTAGCATTGAGCTCTTTGCCCTCAAAATATTTGCCTAGTTTGTTTATAGGCACATCCTTATAGACCTTCCTAGGATTCTCTATCTCACTGCTCTCCTTAGATTCTGTGTCAAATTCATTGTCAAGTTTTGAAATGAATCTTGCATCTATCGATTCTCTCATGTGTCTAGCCAAAGAGACTAGGGCCTCTCTCACTAGGAATTCTCCCAAGGTGAGTGTGGTTGAGGTAGAAAGAATAGCACCTTATCTGTATTGTATCTTTCCATCTTTTAGGATGGTGGCCAAAGGTAGGTGTTCTAATTAAAGTGATTGCGCCTTCCTAAGCCCAAATACAAAGGAAGGATTTTTAAAGAATTAAGTCCAAATTCTTATAGTCTCATGGATGGTAGAGAGGTATAAGTATTGCTATCTAGATAATCGTTTAAAAGACACCCCTTCATGGACCCTGGGTCTTCCTAGGTTTTAGAATCTAGCCTTGTTGCATCAACAAAAGACTTAAATTTGTTTATCTTGGTAGCGTGCTTGGTTATAAGCTCATGATTTAGCTTTTCGGTTTCAAGGCAAGGTCCTTGCAAGAACAACACACTTCCTTCCTTAAAGCCTTTAATAATAGGACCAAGGGCTATTCTTAGGACAAATTTATAGGAATCTAGCTAAACTAGCCCTCAAGGTCCCTCTAATCAAATCTAGGTTTCTTTCATCAATTTCTGAGTAGCCTTAAACTTTGTTGTTTCATCAATAGGATTGGGGTATTAAGTCAATTTCTTTGGAAGATATAGTGGTTCAGTCCACTTGGGTCTTTCGATTTACAACCTTTTGAGCCATATCAAGAATCTCATCTCTAGGTGCTCCTTTGAATGAAGAAGACTTTGTTTCCCTGTCATCACTCTAAATGATTACATTGTCTTATTTCTTGGCCCTAGCTATCTGTTTACTTGAGGGTTTTGACTTCTTACATTGTTTCCTCTCTCGCTTCTTTTGTTTCTTGATTTTGCACCTAGGACTTAGCTTTGTTTTTCTGTCCATTCCAAGCTATTAGGATCACCCAGTATTGCCCAATGTTTATTAAGAGGTCACACTCTAAAAAAAATATGGTTTCAAAGCATTGGATATGTTTGTTTGTTGATTTTGACTTCCATTTGAAGGGCACCATGATTTTTGGTTATTTGCATGAAATTGGAGCCCGAGGCTTAGATTTTGTTGCTTTGATCCAAGAATTAGCTTAGCAATTTAGGAGTGGAATACACTCTAAAAACATGAGCATTGAGATCCACCATTAGGTTGGATTGCATAATTGGAATTGGTAGATTACATGTTGAGATATCGATCTCAACTAGTGCTGTGGACATTGATGACTCATTCGGGTAATAGCTTTTGCACTTATGCCACTGGCACAGTTTTGGTGAGATTATGGTTGATATGCCACAAGTGGATGACAAGCTATGTGATAGGAGTATGGAATAGTTAGAGTGCGAGTTAATATAGTTGTGTTCACACTATGTACTGACCATTATATGTTATAGTAAGAGAGTACTTTCCCTTATAGTATGTACTTTTATGTTTTAAGTTTATGGCTATAGAGAAGATAAGAAGATAGAAGAAAATTTAGCCATCCCTCTCTCTCTTGTGTCTTGCTCTCTCTTATTTATATGTGTTTGCAACAAGGAACTCGAGCTCTTCCTCTTGCTCTCTCTTATGTATATGTGCTTGCAAGGAACTCAAGCTCTCCCTCTTCCCTAGATTCTCTTTATGGTATTAAAGCTCTCGTCCGTATGAGAGCTAAGGTGGCAAGCTAGAGGCAAGAAAGGAAGTGGTACACGGGTAAGGATATTTTCAACTCTTTCATGTGGTGAGAGGAGGTATTAACCACTCCGGTCAACATTACCTTGTGCTTGGCTACACCTTTGTAATTTATCTTTTTGTAACCGCGCAAAGCACTGATTGTAAAAGGGACATGGGATGACCAAGCTTATGACTTGTGCAATGCCGGTCATGAGGAATAGATGTATGTAGAGCTGGAGAAACTAGGAAGACTAATTTTGGGCCCCCAATTGTAAATGGGCAGCCCAAAACTAGGAAGACTAGTTTTGGGCCCCCAATTGTAAATGGGCGGCCGGACATTGTAATTATGAGCTCATGCATATAAACCATTTTATGGAATATGAAAAGGGACAATCCCATTTGTCTCACTTGAGTTTGCCTTCTCTCTCTCTTTCTCATTTGAGCTTGTGGTTGCATGTTAGCTTGTGTTATTCCTTGCTCGCATGTTGGATTGTTGGTGTATGTAAGTAGGGATGGTAATGCTCCCCTTTCTCTTCTTCTCTACCTTCTCTTTGCCATCTACCATGTCCCTTTTGCATGCTAACTACATGAAGTAAAGGTTGAGCTCTCCATAGCTCCCTCCTTCTTGCTCTCTACCTAGCAGTTGGGTCTCTTCTTGGGTGACACAGGAAGAAGTAGAGTGAGCCCCTAGTGGCTTCACATCATGGAGTTAACCATCATAGGGTTGACCACGTGCAACTCTTCGGACTCGACTCTTGCATGCATCTTTCTTCTCTTCTTTCTCCATTGTGTGCAAGGTAGGATGTTATCCTTAACATCTTTGGCATCATTTCCGAGGAATGCTTTTGGCTTAGGGTCCTCCACACTATTCATTTGCTAGTGCCTTTGATTAGCCTAGTTGGAGTGCAAATCCACCGGTTGGTTGTTTAATCTTGTTTTGTTTTGTTTTTTATGGTGATTACCCAGAGCAATTGAAGTTAATCGAGCATTGGAGCATTGAAGTCTTCACCAAGAGCGGAAGAAGTAAGTGAGTGCTCTCACATTTTCCCTTAACATTCATGTAAAACCTTAATTTTCTATGCTTTTTTTCTTTAAGTTTGCATTCTAGCTTAATCTATAAATTAATCTCAACTTGTTAGTTTTAATCACTCATTATAGGCACCAATAGATAGCTAGAGATTAGCTCTATCTCCCTATTGAAACAAAAACACAAAAAATAGTGGGCAAACAATTGAATCAGTAGCAGGTGATTGGGGAAAAAACCAGGCAAAACTGCACTCTATTGGGTTTTTCTGAGAAGCGAACATCCATTCGCTTATCAGGTCACGACCGTGGTACATCTGCCACATCCGTTCCATTTCTCAGCTGACCAAATTTGCAAAGATTTCCTACCTAAATGTGGCAGATGCATTAAAATAGGAATAATTACATTAAATCGAGCATAAATTACATTGAATTGCATTCGATTAGGGGGTGTGACTGTACTGTCAGAGAATATTCAGGGGGGCTATCAGACCTATACCCATAAATCCCCAAACAAATCTTGGAAACCCAGAGCTGACAGTGCCATGTCCGTTTCTCAACAAGTGCCACAGCTGTTCCAAACGTGCTATGCCAGTTTGCTTCTCATCTTGAAGAAGCGAATGTTCATTCCAGAGCTGAATTGCAAGTGCATGTCCATTCCTTTCTTTCTGTCCCTTGATTCTGAAAGCGAATGCCCATTCCACTCTGGACTTAACTTGGAACGTCCATTCCATTTTGCTTTTTGCAAGCGAACATTCCACTCTGGACTTAACTTGGAACGTCCATTCCATTTTGCTTTTTGCAAGCGAACGCCTGTTCCCTTCTCACCTTGAAGCGAACATCCATTCCATTTTGCTTTTTGGAAGCGAATGTTCGTGGCATCTACGCCACTCCTGTTCCACTCTGGACCCAATTGGAACGTCCGTTCCCTTGTTCTCTTGATCGACCTTCCGTTCCTTCTTTCATCTTCAAAGCACACGCCGTGCCATTTTGCAAGCGAACATCTGTTCCTTCTCTCCCTGAGAAGAGTACGCCCGTTCCTTCTCTTCTCCCTGAGAAGAGTACGCCCGTTCCCTTTTCATTTCGCAAGAGAACATCCATTCTTTCTCCCCCTGAGAAGCATACACTGGTTCGTTCCAAAGCGTACGGTTGCTTCATTTTCCATTAAAAAAAACTTTTTCCATAGAGGGGTTCCGCAGAGCAGCTGCATATTTCCATGCACCTATGATCGGGTAGATTGGTGTGAAATAACCCTCTTTTCGATAAAGCAAACTCTCAGAAAGCTCCTTCACTTATAAGGTTGGACCCATCGGTCAATATCAAGTGGAGTCAAACGATACTAGTGAAATATGCACAGCAGCTGCATATTTCCATGCACCTATGATCGGGTAGATTGGTGTGAAATAACCCTCTTTTCGATAAAGCAAACTCTCAGAAAGCTCCTTCACTTATAAGGTTGGACCCATCGGTCAATATCAAGTGGAGTCAAACGGTACTAGTGAAAGTGAAGACCACCCAAGCACGAGGCGAGGGACTCCAAAGCTCGAAATAGGAGAGCCATAACTTCAATGCATGGACAAATCATCTATCCAAGAGAAAGCTCCTACCTCTCCCACACATTCATAGAGAAGCCTTTCTTCGAGGCTCCATGATTTTATCATGGGAAATACACAGCTAGAAGAACCATAACCCAAGGCAAGAGGCATGGGCAAACCACAAGCAAGTGAGCCCACTCTGTCTCTAAATCTTAGAGCAGAAGTAGGGCAAAGTGAAAGCCAATAGACCCAGATAGAACCATCAATTTGGAGAGTTGTGCTTGTTTTAGGTATAGCTGATCAGTATAGGGCCTAAGGACCAGTGCAAAACCCAGGGCTAGGTTCGTCATCTCAAGGACCAAAAACATCGCACCAAAGGGAAAGGGTCTACCCAGGCCCTTCACATCAGCCCGATCCGCCTGTGTATCAATATTACCCACACCACAATGAGTCTATCCTGGGTACCACATGGGACCACAAGGGACCCACTTATCAGACAGGGCCCCCCTATGGTTTATTATCCTCCTGGCCCCGCTCCTCTACCTACCCTTCCACAAACTTACTCTTGTTCCACCAGCCATGGCAGGGCTAACACCAAAAATGTTGAGATTGGCCATGGAAATAGGGAGGGGGGTGGCTGCAGGTATCTCACCTCCAGCACCAGTGCAACCTGCACCTACACCAAGATTAGAGCGGAATAAGCCCACTAACATCTCAAAAATTATCATAAAATTTGATGGGACTGGAAACCTGATCCCTCATTTAGAGATGTTTAATCAAATCTGTGATGCCTTTGTTCATGTAGAAGATCAAGTCAAGGTGGGCGCCTTTGGCCTCACCCTTGATGGTAAAGTAGGCCAATGGTTCAGGTCCTTGAGACTGAGGTCAAAGCCACCTTTGAAGCTTTGAAAGAGGCTTTCAAGTTTGGGTATTCTTGCCAAGGTACCAGATGGAGCGCTTAGTTGAGCAGCTATATAATGTAAGACAGAAGGAAGGAGAAACCATCAGAGACTACATCAATAGAGCTAGATATCTCCACTTGCGCTGTAGTGCCAGAGATAAGCTCTCAAACGAAAGGTTAATAGGGAGATTTATAGAGGGTCTTGATGCTAGCCCTACGTAACTCATTGTATGCCTTGGGCCATACCTCCTTCGAGAAATGTTATAGGAGTGCTATGGATTTTGAGGACAATTTCAATGGAACACGTTCTTGAGAACTCCATGAAGGCACATCAGAAGCTTCTTTCAAGGACTACCAGCACAAAGCCTGATGGGAAAAGCAAGGAGTCCATGTCAGGACAACACAATGTAGACAATTGGCCGCTGCTTTAATGTAGCAAATGACACAACAATGGAGAACCGACCAGGGTTGGGATGATCGGGAGGTCAACCCCATCTTTATCCTAGTAGAGAACTTGTATGGTGCCCAACTTGTCGAGCCAACCATACTGGCACAGAGTGTCTACATCTGAGGCCCTGCCCTAGCCTTTATTGTACATATTGCGTGAAATGGGGCAATCATGAGGTCTCCAATTGCTATCATCAAAAAGTTGACTTAGCCCGGGCACTACCCCAAAAGAGGCCCACTATCCCTAGACCACTTTTGGCCTTGCCAGCACCTACGCTTCTCATAACGCACCTCAACCTGGCCAAGAAGTGGCCCATAGAGGAATCCTCTGGATGCTTAAAATGCCCCTACCACCCCCGGTTCTTCCATCTCAGCCCCCTGCTACTACCAAGAGTTGCACCAATTCGTTAGCTAACCCTGACAGAAATCTTTGAAGATGGGAATGAAGGGGAAATTTCGAAAGTCCCTATCTATGAAATCCAAGAGCCTCTACAAGCCCACCCTCACAAACCTTCAGTCTCATTACGTTATGGAGGGAGATCAAATGTACCCCGTGTACTTAGTAGCCCCAACACCACGAGCCAGAGACATGAATCGGATGACATAGCAAGTGCTATGATTGTGTGGGACCTCACCGAGTGGCTGATTGTCCCGATAGGAAGGGTACGGCGAGTACCTCTATAGGTGCTCCTTCCATGACCCCATTGTGTGTATGGTGAGGTATTGATCACATGTATAAGGATTGTCCGCTACTAAGACTCGGAATGACGGGAAAGGCTCACGAAGGTAATCCCAGCACCATCCTTAATTGTTGAGTGTTAGAGATGGTTTCATCCGAGTAGTTCCTCTCAACACTGTAACAAGACTGCAAAACTAGTAGAGAGCCATAGCACATGCTGGTGCAGAGGCATCAACTTTGCAAAACCAAGGCCAAGCAAGAGCCCCTAAATAAGCACGAGCAACTAGATACTCAAGAAAGAAAGAAAGCCATAAAGATCAGCAACAAGGGTAAAAGCCAGGTGGTTATCAAAAGCGGCTCGAAAGACAACATTACAACTCACTCATCGGCTTCTTCATTTGAAGAGGAAGATTTGCTACGTGCTACCGCTCGAGCCAGAGAACCTATTAACACACACCAACTATCAAAAAAGCTCACTGAATATCCTAACCCCATTGAGAAAAAGGAGAGACTTTTGGCAACCCAAGAGTTGGTCAGGGAGTGCCAAGCGCAAATAGAAGATGAGCCTTTTACTGCCTACTTTGAGCTGTGTCCATTGGTCTCAAACCTGAGACCCGCTGAAGAAGCTCAGGTATATCCTGGAGCGCTTAGACTAACCACCCCCACAAAGGTTAATAGAAGCAGCAGCTCCCACTTTAACAGCTACCCCCAGCAGAAAAATAAGGTGGCCAAATACCTTAGAAACCTAGGAGATGAACACCTTAGGGAAACAAGCACAGAAATCCATGTTCCCATCCATTACACACAAAAGAGCTTAAGACCAAGCCAAACCAACCTTCCTCGTGAAACAGCCCCTGAGAGACATTACATGTCTCTCTTTCTCAAGTCCAAATCCCTATCGACACTTTGCTCCAAAGTAGCCCAAGTCTATGGAATGATCTGAAGGATTGGATGGAAGGATGCCTCAAGGCAGGCATGCACGAAACCATGGAGCCGGACAGCTCTAATGAATCTGAGGAAGAAGAATTTTGTATACACCATAAGGTAACTGGAACCCCTACGGTTCGAGTGAACAAGCTCGGACAGTACTTCAAAGGTGATGAACTCGCTTAACCTTTCATCTGGGGAGACATACTGTAATGCGCCTTGCGCACTCAGGAGGATCAGCCCCGACTACCTCCTGATTTGCCGACGGTGGGCATAGAACGTCTTCCATGAAGAGCAGAAGAATCCCAAACTCAAATTCAACTTCCCCTGGTTCACTCCCTCGTTAGCACAGCACCCCTGCACTGAAGAAAGCATGGTCTTGTGCTTCCACAAATTCATCCATCTCCTCGCGATACGACCAATTCCCTGACCGAGTAGTGATTGCAACCATTCAATTCTTCAATTTGATCATTACACTGTTGGAGTCCTTTTCTGACTGGGACCATTGTGAGGGCGCACAGGGTCTGGCCTTTGACATCAATCAGATCTTAGGCTACTACTATGAGCGCATTATGTGGATGCCCGCTTGGTGCTACAAACTTTCAAAGATATGATGGAGACTACGTTTTGGACAAGTTATAAAGTCTTCCATTGAGCCCCCACTACTCCAACCTCGTGCGGGATTTCATTATAACCTATTCGATCTATTACAGATAGATCCGGCTAGCTCCGAGAGAACGGACCTGCATTAGGGAGGGGTGTATATTAACCACTCCAATTAACATTACCTTGTGCGTGGCTACACCTTTGTAATTTATCTTTTTGTAACCACGCAAAGTGCTGATATCCGAAGATATTTGGTATATGGATTTTAGCACATCCAACCACATGACTAACAATGGTGAGTGGTTTAGAGATATACAAAAAATTCAAAAAACCAAGATACATGAAATTTGGTGATAATACTGCGCACATGTTGGTAAAGTGTCATTATCTATGCAGGATGGCAAAATAAAGTACTTTTTTGGTAGATATACCTTATGTTCTAAATACTATAAAGAACCTGGTTTCTATTGCACAATTATTGAGTAGAGTTTGCAAGTGAGGTTCAATCCTCAAGGATGCTTTGTGGAAGACTTCAAAAATTAGTGCTGCTTAGTTGCAAAGGGTAACATAAATGGTAGGATGTTTACTTTGGATGTTAACATGCATGATTTTGCTTTGAAGGCAACCATGTTTGCTTTGAAGGCAACCATGTTTGCTTTGGATGTTAAAATGCCTATGCTGAAGGCAACCATGTTTGCTTTGAAGGCAACCATGTTTGCTTTGGATGTTAAAATGCCTATGCTGAAGACAACCATGTTTGCACATGGAACATGTGTCATTTGTAGATATTAATACATTCCATAAGCGCATCCATGGTATCACCCATTGCCTAGAGAACCCTCAATCTTGTAGGTACCTCCAAAGTGCTCCAATGTATACGACCTCTACTTCAGCTCCAATTCAATACCAATAACAATACATCACCCTAGTCGATGTATTGCCACACGAAGATGCCCAACCTTTAAGCATCATGCCATCTACCCCTGTAGATCATTCCATAATGGTCCTTGCACTCATTCCACCAATTATAGGGTGTGGAGTACTTCTACAACTACCTCATGTTGAAGGGCCCACACCACATCCACAACCAATGGAGGCCTAGCATGAAGCACCTCTATATCACCTATCACTTCCCATGCTAGGCTACCCAAAGTTTCCCATCACTTTGCCCTGCATTTGATCGTCTTGAACTAGCCACTTAACCTCGACCGCCAACTCCATGGCATATCTGAGAGCTATATAAGGCTAGGATTAGCACAGTGAGCTAAGAAGGTTCAAAGATAGCCATGGTGTTGGTGTGTATTCAAGAGAGAGAGAGAGAGAGAGAGAGAGAGAGAGAGAGAGAGAGAGAGAGAGAGAGAGAGAGAGAGAGAGAGAGAAGAAAGCGAGTGATCAAGAGAGAAACACAAACTCTTGAGAGAGATAGTATTGCATGACTCAATGATGTGATTATGTATTATGTCAATCAGGTACATGCTTTTTGTAGGCAAGTAGCCTCATCTTTTGACCCATATCAAATCACACACACAAACACACACAGGACACATGGTGCACTTATCTTATCTAGATATAAGGGTGTTCACACCTAGGCACGTGTTCACACACTCATATAAATGAATAATGTTATGCACACATAGGGTGGATACACACATATACATGAATAATGTTACACACACACATAGGATGAATACACACATACATTTAACTCTCGGGGGCATTACACACACGGACACAAGTGGGTACATATATGAGACAATCACATACACGTGAATACACACATGAGAACTCTTGGGGGCATTACACACATGGGACAAGTGGGTACATATATGAGATAATCACATACATGTGAATACACACATGAGAACTCCAAGACCCCAATAGACCCCCCTTTGGAGCGAAGGTGGTGAGAACCAAACATTAAAGAAAGATACTACCTTCCAACACCATCGCATGCTATGTTAGAGTTGACTCATCTTGCACACCTCCCGTGTAATGATACCTATCCAATTACATAATGCAACTAAGGTAGCAAGGCCAACACTTTAGTCACCCCCTGGCTCCTAATTTGGATAATGAAAACAGGAAGCTTTTTATTGCAAATCTTTTCAAGGTATAGCTTGAGGAGACACCAACCCGTGGCCTTACACATATAAGTATTTTTTAAAAAGAGAAATCTCCCAAGTTGAGAGATGCTCCCCACACAGCTATTGCACACATGCGTGCACATTCTTTCTCTTTGTAGCCCATGGAAACATCATTGTCTCGCTTTTGTAGGTGTTGAAGTGGGCCAACTAATGGTGATTTGCTATTGATGATGTCATGAAAGAAATGGAGGGTCAACCCGACAGTAGCAAAATTGTTGCTAGCATAGGTAGTAAGGAACTACCGGTGTACATGGCCATCATAGCTGAAGGAGGCAATGGAGGGTCACCGATAGTAGCATAATTGTTGCTAGCATGGGTAGAAAGGAGCTACAGGTGTACATGGCCATCACAACTGAAGGAGATAATGGGAAGTAATCAAAAGAGATGCTATGGGCGCCGTAGCACAGGCATAAATCTCCTTAGGCAATAGAGCAACAATAGCTAATACAAAGACCAATGAAGAGAAAAAGATGGTACACACATAGTAGGTGTGATCAGGTGACATGACCTAATAATGGCAGCCTCCTCAGATGCACATTAGTAGAGGTGGATGCTCACATGGGTAGGACTAGCATCGATGAGCTACACTCATAGCTGTGGTGGCTACTATAGTGATGGAAAAAGCATCAGATTATGTCAGTTGATGATGATGAGATTGAAGTGTCAAAGCAGAGTGATCAAAGGTGAGTGCTTTCAGCCAACAACAAACAACTATAAAAAGCAAACATAAAGAAACCCTAAAATGCTAAATCCTAAAAACCAATGAACCCTAAGATCCTAGTTTTGATAGCAATTGAGAGTTGCACAAGGCTAGGGTTAGCATAGTGAGCTAAGGAGGTTCAAAGATAGCAATGGTGTTGGTGTGTGTGCAAATAGAGAGAGAGAGAGAGAGAGAGATCAAGAGAGAAACATAAGATCTTGAGAGAGATAATATTGCGTGACTCAAATGATGTGATTGCATATTACTACAATCAAGTATATGCTTTTTATAGGCAAGTAACCTTCTCTTTTTACCCATATCAAATCACACACATAAACATTGAGAAGACACGTGGCACATTTATCTTATCTAGGTATAAGGGGTGTTCACACACACATATACATGAATAATGTTACACACACACACATAAGGGTGGATACACACATACATTTAACCCTTTCAGGACATTACACATGTGGACACAAGTGGGTACACATATAAGACGATCACATACATGTGATTACACCATGAGAGCTTCAAAACCCCAACAATATCATCGACCATCTATACCATCCACTTTTCGATAGCACAGCTTCAATATCGACTTAGGTGGCACAGTCTCACCTTTTAGGAAGGGGTATGTTAAACACTACATAGGTTAACATGGTTTTGCCCACCTGACCTACCATAAGGCGCTTTACCATCTTACCTGCACAATTGGGCACTTATCTTTTATAAGACCATGCTGGAACACATAAAGTAGCCTTACCATATAATTAATGACAAATAGGAAATGTCTATAGACTTAGTGCACATAGTTGCTTAAGACTAGTAATAGAGGCCTGACGACTTTTAAGTTTGAGTAAAAACTAGTCCCTTGAATAAAAGTAATTTTTGATAAAGTAATGGACAATCATTCCTTTATAATAGTTTTCTTTTGAGATCTCCTTCTTCCCTCTTCTTGCTTGCTTGCATGCTATTCTTGTGAGCTCTCCTTCTTCCCTCTTCTTGCTTGCATGCTATTGTGTTCTTGCTTTCTTGATGGATACTTGTTTGGATATGTGTGATTATATGTTTCCCTCCTGTATTAGCTTCTTCTTTTCTTGCCTTTTGTGAGAGAGAACCATTCGGACCATCTCTTCTTTCCTCCATCTAGACATTGAGAGCTCTCCCTTCACCCCTTTGGTAAAGAAGCATTCTGGTTTGACAATGGAGTGAGGGAATAACGATGGATGAGATAGCACACCCATAATGGGAAGTTGCATTCAGCATGAAGGCAAGACCCAATGACACATGCTTTGGCAAGGTTGAGGTAAGCTCTTCACTTGAACACATATTATTTTTGGGCTAAAGCAGTAGCGCAACTATAGTTTACATTATGAATAGAATCCCCACTATAGTAGATCGTGACATGACATCTAAATAGAAGTTTACTAGAAGAAAATCAGATCTGGCATGCCTAAAAGTGTGTGGCTGCATTTCCTATGTACATGTACATGACGAAGTGAGAAGCAAACTTGATCCCAAGGCAAAAAATGTATCTTTATTGGTGGATACTACCTTGAGAAAAAAGGTTATAGATGTTATAACACCACTACTCATGAGATGTGATGAGCATGGATGTTGTTCTAGATGAGATGAGTAGCTGTAATACACTACTGAAGAATTCAATATAGGCTGATATAAATAACAATGTGGTTGCAGTGAATGAAGAGCAATAAAATGTGCTTAGAGGGCTTGGAGAGTGCTCTAGAAGTGGGTCTATTGTTAGACCTTGTTTAAGAAGGTTAAGACAGAATGCCAGAAATTTTGACACATGATTTAGTGGTACTACTGGTGCTGAAAATTTAGCAAATTCACATGTAACATGTAAGAGAAAAGAGAAGGTAGATTAGCCTTTCATAATGCTTAATGTTCAATGGGGATAGTGGCTGAGAAGAAAGCCTTAATGAGGAGTTTGGGATAGTGGCTCAAAACAAAGATTTGATGGGGATAGTGGCTCTGAACAATGTCCTGATACCCATCATTATGCTTATATGGTTAAAGAAATATAAGAGATAAAGCCCACATGTTTTAAGGAGGCACATGAACATAAGCACTTACAAGATGATATAAATGAAGAGATGGCTACATTGGATGCAAATGAGACATGGGAGTTGGTGCCTTTGCCTAAGGAGAAGAAGTTAATTGGATACAAATGAGACATGATGGGAGTTGTTGCCTTTGCCTAAGCAGAAGAAGGTAATTGGATGCAAGTGGTCCTATAAAGTAAAGCAGAAGAAGGTAATTGGATACAAATGAGACATGATGGGAGTTGTTGCCTTTGCCTAAGCAGAAGAAGGTAATTGGATGCAAGTGGTCCTATAAAGTAAAGCAGAAGAAGGTAATTGGATGCAAGTGGGTCTATAAAGTAAAGCAGAATTCAGATGGGTGTGTGAGCAGGTACAAGGCAAGATTATAGCCATGGGAGATGTATAGTCCTATGGAATTAACTATAAGGATACTTTTAGCCCAATTACTAGGATGGAAAACTATGAGGAGACTTTTAGCCCATTTGCTAGGATGGAAAACTATGAGGAGACTTTTAGCCCATTTGCTAGGATGGAAAACTATGAGAGTAGTTATTGCCATGGCTACAACTAAGGGATGGTCTTTACATCAAATGGATGTAACGAATGCTTTCTTACATGGTGATCTACAGAAGAAGGCTTACATGGTGGTGCAGCCACAAAGGTATGAGGACTATGCACACCTAGATTTTGTTTGCAAGTTGCATAAAGCCTTATATATCTTGAAACAGGCACCTAGAGCATGGTTAGACAAGATAGGAGAATATCTTGTCATTAGATTTCATATATCTATAACAATATTTTCACTATATGTGAAAAAGACCGACAAGAGCATTGTTCTAGTAGTCATCTATATGTTGACTTGATTGTCTCACAGGGGATAGTGACATTGACATTCATGAAGTCCACACAATACACTATAGACTTTTCTATGAGGCTGAGGTATAGATATAGTTACATAGATATACATATGCAAATTGGGTTGGTAGTGTCTTGACATGAGATCTACTAGAGCAGCTTAATGTTTTCTTTTAGGAGTGCTAGTATTAGCTAAGCAAGAAACCACCAACAGTTGATTTATCAAGTATAGAGACTAAGTACAGGGGCATTGATATGGCAACATGTGAGGTAGCTTGGTTGTAGAAGCTATTGGCATATATGGGTGAGCCCATTATCGTAAAGAAAGGATTATTACCTACATGAGAGCATATAGTTGGCAAGTAATCAAGTATATCATGATAGGGAGAATGTTCTAATAGTAAGCGATGTGGATTTGGTGTATGTTAGCATAGAGGATAGTTGACAGCTTCATAAAGACATGGGTATAGAGAAGCTCTTTAAGTTCAGGAGCTTACTTGGAGTAGTGCAAGGTATGGAGTTGTGATATCCCTATCACTACAAACATGCACGGGACACACTCCAACTATGCGGAGATGGAGAAGCCAAGGCTCATGTTCACCTCCCAGCCATAGAGTAGAATGAGCATGCACCCATTTTGCCAGGCTATATGTAGTGGTCTGCGTGCCCACACGAGCTTAGATGCCCACACTAGCTTAGATGCCCACAATACTCCGACCCAGAAATCTCACCCCTGAACCTCAGACTTACTCGTCGCCCGCACTCTGGTGTGCATACTCGAAGTCTAATCGAGCCCACATACACGCTACATGCTATGTGACATTACCTCCCCCTTAATAGGAGTTTTCATTTGTGAATACAAACTTTGGATAGTTCTTGGTAAGCATACTCAAGCGTTCCCATGTGGATGCTTCATCCTCTTTATCCTTCCACTTAACAAGTGCCTCTTGGTACATAGTATGTCTTGTCTTCCATTCTCTAAATTTGAGAATCTTCTTGGGTTTATGTAGAAGATACGGTGGTTCAACGAGTTCCACCAAAACGTTTAGAGTAATTACATTCTCCCTATGGTCAACGGTTTTTCAAAGTCTACTGACATGAAAAATAGGATGTACTCGAGAGCTCTCTAGCAACTCAAGTTTGTATGCTATGCTACCAATCTTCTTAAGGATTTTATATGGAACTGCAATATCTAGGCAAAAGCTTTTGACACTTTCATGTCTTGAGAGCTTTGCAAAGGGACTTTCAAGAAAACAAAGTCACCCTGTTCAAAGGTCACTTACCTGCTCTGCGACTCTTGTCAGCATATGTTTCTGCACGATCTTATGCACTGCGAATACTATCTCTTGGTACTTTTAGCATATCTTGCATGTCTTCACAAGGAAATCCTTGATAGACAAATTCTTCTCCTTTTGTAGCCCTATGGCCACCATAGTAGGAGATCTCGACTGAAAACCATACATTAACATGAATGGTCTAAATCCAGCCGCGCTGAATGTTTTAAACTATTATAAGCAAACTCCAAATGTGGTAGGTACTCCTCCCAATTGGATTGCTTTTTACTGACATACGCTCAAATCATGTCCTCTTAACACTTGGTTGACTCTCTTAGTTTGACCATGAGATTGCGCGGATGATCAGCTGTACTCATACTCAAAGTAGTGTCCAACTTTTTGAAGGCTTTCCTCCAAAAGAACGAGGAAGGTGAAGCCTACTAACAAGTGCGGCCGCGTACAACAAGCCATACCTCTGAAAAGATTGGATCATGCTCGCACATACCATGTAGTGAATCCAAGAATTTACTGTTAATTGTGGTGAAACTCAACTCGTTCACCATCAGCATGCAACTCAATACATCCTCTACTACGTTAAATTTACCTCTCTAGTAAACGGAGCTGCAGATCAAACTCTTATAGGATCTCCGCCCATTGAGCTTTTCTATCTTTCAACTCATTTTGACTAGAAAGCCATTTAAAACTTTCACGGTCCATCTGAACCTCAGAAGTAGCACTATACAAATAATGTCACCACTTTTTTAGAGCATGAATAATAGCTAGTAAGTTTTGCTCATAGGCCAAGTAGTTATGCTGGGTGCTGTCAAGCTTTTTGCTTCAAATGTAATAGGGCTTCCCTTTTGCATTAAAACCACCCCTATGGCCTCCTCACTCATGTCTGTCTCTCATGCAAGAAGTTCATTAGGATTTACAGTACTCAAAATAGGTACCATGGCTATGGCCACCTTAAGTTTTTCAAAACTCCTTTGTTGAGGATCCTCCCAACAATAGTTGTTTCCTCAATAAAACCTTGACAAGCATACAAAAATTTCAATTCTTCTAGGTTCTTTGGCTCTAGCCATTTCAGAATGGCTCTTCCCTAGGTCCATCCGTGTTCCCTCTATGGATATAATATGACCCAAATATTAAATTTCCTTAGCTAAAAATGTGCATTTGCTTTCCTTTGCAAAAATAACTTATTTTTCCCAAGTAATTTGAACACCAAGCGCGCAAATGTTGTAAGTGTTCCTTTTTGGATTTACTGTAAATCAGTATGTTATCTAAGAAAAATACTACAATTTTTCCTAAGTATGGATGTAACACATTGTCCATCAGCATCATAAATGTTGCTGGTGCATTCATCAAGCTCAATGGCTTGATTAGAAACTCATAATGTCCAAAATGAGTACTAAATGATGTCTTGGGAATATCATGTTTCCTTATCTTAACTTGGTGATACCCCGATCTAAGATCATTCTTAAAAATATATCTTGAACCATTAAGCTGGTCAAATAACTCATCAATGCTTGGCATTAGGTATTTGTTCTTAATCATAATTTGATTAAGAGCACAGTAGTCTATGCACATCCGCATAGACCCATCTTTCTGTTTTACTAAAAGAATGGATGATGCCCATGGTGAAGAGTTTGGTCTTATGAACCCTTTCTTCATGTACTCAGCTTATTGTCATTCCACCTATAGTGCTTCGGAGTGGCTAATTCTATCAGCAGGATTGCTTGCAAGTTTTGATCCAAGGAGCACCTCAATGCTATGGTTAATATCCCTGGATGGTGGAACACCATCCAACAAATCATCAAGAAAGACATTCCACTAAACTCTGGCAACAAAGAACTTAACGTAGCTACATACTTGTTAGTTTTTATTGACTGAGTTTCAGCCTTGGCTTTTAGATTTTTTTCACAAGATGACAAAACAATGTTTAATAAATAAGGGTCTCTTTCAAGGCTATTTAAACTTTGTTACTTAAACTAGTTTCAACTATGAAAACATTAACTTTAACACTTGTTTCATCTATGGAAACAACATTATCAACAAATTTTTCATCTACAAAAATAAAATTATGTAAGAGGGTACAAAGATATACCTCATAAATATAATCGACGTCGATGGCACGACACAACTCTAGGGACAAAATAAAGGGTGCATCTGGTACCTCATGCTCACCCTATAGCCTCACTAGACTCCCCTCATGCATGAACTCTAGGGTATAATCGTGGTAGCTATGACGTAGGGTAGGGACCAATTTATATAACCACTTCTTATCTAGATAAATATCTGTTGTAGCCAAATGTATGACCTGAAAGTCTAATGAAGTCTCGTACTCCTACATAGTTAGTGACACCCCTAAGACCACCATGTCCCAAAATGGTACTATTGTGACCATTAGCTAATGAGTTTTAATCCTATTTTGGATTAACAAAGATGCTCCTCCCATTGATAACATTAATAAGTGTTATGTAAACGGCACTATAAATGTTGTACATTATGAGACACTGGCCAGCCAAGGCTTTAGCTAGTAAGTTTTGGGTGCCCAAGTCTGAATAAGGGCCAGTTGTATATAAGGCAATTTCTCATAATGGAAAGACACAATCCACCTTTGTGCTATGAGAGCTCTTGTCTTATCTTGTGTATGTGTGTGTGAGAGAGAGAGAGTGTGTGTGTGTGTGTACTCTAGTGCATGTGCCTCTTCTATGCTTGGGTGTGGGAGAGTTAGATGATGATTGACTTGTATTGTGGGAAAGTGCATATGCCTCTTCTATGCTTGGGTGTGGGGGAGAGTGAGAGGACGGTTGACTTGCATTGTGGTGTGAGCAACTCCGCCGGTAACAGAGTGGAGGTGGAGATTGGAGGATTGGAGCTTCTACAAGCGAGCTTGGAGAGCCTCAAGGGACGTGAGCTTGGAACTTAGTAAGTACCCTATGAACGATTGTTGTCTACTACTTGTTCCATTGGTGAATGAATGTGTGGAGTTCTCTTGGGAGGTGTAGCAGGCCATAACATTTTTGTTGCAGCTACTGGGGAAACCACCATTGTTTCTTCCATCTTTCTATAGCTTCAGCTCCCACTATACAAGTTTCATTGTTGCCTTTGCATACTGAATGTGCATTGTGAAGTACTGTGTGGATAAGGTTTGTGTGGAAGTGAAGGAACTAGATTAGTTGTGAAATTTTGTGTGAGTACTTGGTAATGCTTAGAGGAAAGAAACACTTGGTAATGCTTGGAGGAAAGAAACACTTGGGTTTTCTTCTGATTTTGTTATTTGTATCACCAATTTTGCTATCGTGAGTTAGCAATTGGTGATACTCTTTTTTCTTTTCTTTCAAAAAATCACAAAAATAAGGAGCCATTTGTTGTGTTTATTACTTGCATTACATTCCTTTTGCTAGGCACAATCATTCTTGGATTCATTAGGCAGGGAAATCAAACTCCAAACCATTCAAAACATCATTATGTTGGCTCAACTGACAAACATGTGAAAGTGTAGGAAAGCATTTCACGGCGTGAGATGTAATTGCATTTCATGGTGTGAGATCCTATCCGCCTTAGCTCTAGAAATCTTGAGATTGCCTTACTGAAGATAATGCATCTTATCTTGACATGACTCACACAAGGAAACTGAAAAAGTCTTATCTCGTGAAATGGGTACAACTCACGACATGAAATGCATTCGCATCTCACGACGTGAGATAGAAGCTAGTTCATGACGTGATATAAGTTGAGTTCACGGATTGAAGGATTGTCAGATTAGGGAAAGAGAGAGTCATAAGTACACTATAGTAATCTCCCCGACTCATATTAATGCAATTCTAGCCTAAAATTACAAGGCGTGAAGAAACACAAGCTGTTCACAACGTGAGACCCAATTCATGGCATGAAACACATTTCACGACATGAAATGTCAGTCTGATAGATAACTGAGCATAAAAGTTGGAGTAGTGAGTTGGCTTGTTGAACTATTTTCTCATGCACTTGAGGTCAGGAAAACTTATTGGAGACGACCCTACCCCTGATGACATTGCATCTAATTACCAGGATCTTCCTACCAGAAAAGTGTTGGTTCTGGTGGTGAGCACTCAATTGAGTGTTGCAGCTTGGATAACTCTGACCCCACTGCAGAAACTAGTAGTAGCGAAGAATCCCTGGAAGAAGGACTAAGGTTCTTCGGACATGGAGAGGAAGACATGGAGAGGAAGGGAAACCCACTTTTCCTGTGAAGTCCAGTGGAATATTTGATAAAGCTAGGGGATTCTTTGGTCTCCAACCCGGCAAAGAAGATGAAGCTCAATCTGCGAGCGGACAAGGGTCCGTTAACAAGCGCGCGACATGGTCCAAAACCAGACTTAACAACACCTACAGCCCTAACGTTTGGCCCTAGGAACACTAACACCTTGAGACTCAGTGGAGTTACTCCTAGGGCTAGGCGCAAGAATGGGAAAATGCTGTCAAGATGGGTCAAATCTTCTTCCTCGCATTTGAGGAATTGGAGTTTGACATTAAGATGGCTGAAACAGAGCATCAATTGCGGCTTCTAAGGTTAAAAAGGTGAGAGCTCAAAACACGTAGAATGGTGGCAGAGTAGAGGGAAATTAATAATTTTCTTCTGTTATGGCCATGTGGCAAGGAAGAAGAAACATCTAGAGATGACACAGCGGATAATATGGGGGCTAAAATGATAGAAGGAGGGATACCAACCCTAGAACCCATAAATGAGGAACCCAAGGTTGAGAAAGACCTTGAAACGCAAGAAGAAGAGGATGATCGACCTAGGGCATTTGTAGGAGAAGAGGATTGGCTATACACAAGGGAGGAGATAAATGAGATGATCAATAATCCCACATTCTTGCAGAGCATGGAACCCTTGATTCAACAAAGGCTTTTGGTGATGAGGAATTGCTTGGACCTAGCTGTAGACCCAAATTGGATAGAGGGATCTATGTAGGCAGAGGATGAGATCTAGGTGGGGGGGGGGGGGGGGGGGAATTTCTCATCTCGGAGGCCAATAGTGGATCCCCACATAGATCTAAATACGCCCACAAGGGCGGATTTGTTGAAATACGCAAATATGGGCAGAGGCATGGTTAGGGAACTGGGCACTCCCCTTAAATCCAAACCGTCTCCGATGAAACCGCACATAATTTCAAAACTCATGCAAAAGTTCTTAGGAGATGGGGACCTAATCCAACACCTAGAGATATTTGAGTCAACATCTGAAATTGTGGGTCACTGAATGATGTGACCATGATACATGCCTTTTCTCTAACTCTAGATGGGAAGACCCACCAGTGGTATCAAACTTTAAAGCCTGAGGACAAAGTCAATTTCACTTAGCTTAAGAATGTGAGAGTGCCATTAGCTTTACACCACCACCACCAATGCAACCTAATGTGGCTCTGCAGGGTAGCTGAATGCATCCTATTTACCAAGAGGAATGTTCAGGATGAAAGATATGACGCCATTACTGCCACTTGTTCTACCACCATAGCCACCACAAGCCAAGATCAACCAGGTGTTGATTGAAGAACCCTTGAAAGATGCGGAAGCTATGCCTGAATTAGAAGTGAATAATGACTACTATGAAGAACCACCTGAGATCACACCAGATGAAAGATCCTTGTCCCCTCTGCGCAACGAATTCTAGGGTACTAGCAGCGAAAGTAGCACTTCTTGCGCGGGGTAGGGTCCCTCACTCGGAGCCTCGCCCACGTATATCTGGACAAGAGACTAATCCCTCAATTTTTCCAAAACCGAACCCGAAAAAACTTCCCTTGCCTGGAAAGCACGGGCGATTCCTCCAGGATATTTTTACTCTAATGTAGTCAAGAGCCTTAACTAACGTAGTCAAGAGCCTTAACTAACGTAACTGATCTGACCAAACCCGTAAGTCCCGTAGTCAAATCAAGGAAAAGACTTGCACTTGGATCATAGAGGCCAACGCTTTTTTCCTCATTTAGAGGCACAGCCGTTGATTCTTTTCCATAGAACAATTTTTTTTCGGGATTTACTTCATCTATCATACCATAACAGAATTGAGTCTCATTTTAGGGATCCATCAGTCCAGCCTAACCCCATCCAGTCCCGTGGGTTAGCTAACCGCCCAACGACTATAGTGATGGGATCCATTTAAGAATTTGGTTAGGTTTTGTCTCGGGTACCAGGGAAAAGAGTTCCCAGGCCCCTTAGCTGAATATTTATACAAACTTAAAACTAGTCACACCACTTACACACCCAATATGAAATTGCCTTTTTCACAGATTCAGCTATCTTTAAAACAATAATCTTTTAATGAAACTATAGTATCACAGATCATAATCCTCCAAAATATCCGGTTGAATCCTAATTTTCAATTTTTCCTTCATCGGTGTACCTATGGCATCATTGGCAACCAGAACGCTCACCACCTGTCCACTCAGGGGCCTTTTCGATAGTTCCTAGCTCATAGTACCTAGCAATATATTCACTTATAAAAATCAAAATGGAATCTTCATTGAAGATCAGCAAGATCAACCAACAGATCCATATAAAAGAGCCATGGACTCATCCGTTGAGGACCAGCAAGGTCAATCAACCAGATCCATGCCCGAATTCAGAAAACAACTCTTACTCCTTGTTCCAATATCTTCCACGACGCACGTGTGGATATCTTCGGTGACCCAGAGCTCGAGCACCGCATGGTCAACACCCTCTAGGATCCTTCACAGGTCACCTAGCGCTTCACTCATAGGCCGCTTCACTCATAGGCCGCTTCCTTAGTCCCTCATCCACCGTACCGGAAGCTCACCATTTAAATCGAGCCGAGGCTGGTCAAGACCTCGACTGACCTTGCTACGCAAGACGTCCTTCGTTGACTCTCCGTTAGCTGTTATAACTTCATCAGATAGGTCTCCACGACCTCATTCACAAGACGGTCAAAATGCTTCCCAAGCATTCTTGACATAAAACAGTCATTTAAAAACAGGTCATAAATACAGTTTCTATAACGAACTCTCGTCTTTCCACATTGTTCCACATCAATCCTCATTTATTTCATGTGTATTCCCATTCTCATTACATCATTTTTCATCTCATCACATCTTTCCTCATTTATCCGCATCAGATCTCATCCACTCGCATCTACCCATATCCACATCTCATCACATCATATTCATTCACATCACATATCATCCATTCACAATCCCAATTTACATCACATCTCATTCATTCATATCCCAATTCACATCACATCACATCTATTCACATGCATCACATTCATTTACATCACATCCATTTACATCCATCACATCACATTCATTCATATCCATCACATTCATTCTCATAACCATCCCATCACATACATTCTATCCACGTTATATCACATCACTTCTATCCACATCATATCTCATTCATACACATCCATCCAATCGTTCATATGTACGACTACCCACATCTATCCATACATTCATATCTATCACTTCACATCTACATATATTCATGTCACATCACATCTCTTTACATCACATCACATTTTTTCACATACACATCCACATCCATTCTTTCACATACTCATCCACATCCATTCTTCACATGCACATTCACATCCATTCTTCACACACATCCATATCCATTCTTCACATACACATCCACATCCATTCTTCAAATACACATTCACATCCATTCTTCACATACACATCCATATCCATTCTTCACATACATATTCACATCCATTCTTTACATACACATCCACATCCATTCTTCACATACATATTCACACCCATTTTCACATACACATTCACATCCATTCTTCACATACACATCCATATCCATTCTTCACATACACATTCACATCCATTCTTCACATACACATCCATATCCATTCTTCACATACATATTCACATACACATTCATATCCATTCTTTACCTACACATCCATATCCATTCTTCATATACATATTCACATACACATCCATATCCATTCTTCACATACATATTCACATCCATTTTCACACACATTCACATCCATTCTTCACATACACATCCATATCCATTCTTCACATACACATTCACATCCATTCTTCACATACACATCCATATCCATTCTTCACATACATATTCACATCCATTTCTATGCAAGTTTTTAGTTTGATTTTCTTTTGAATACAAGGAGTATTTCTTGTATACAAGGAGTATTTTCTTTTGAATACAAGGAGTATTTCTTTTGAATACAAGGAGTATTTCTTGAATCAGTATCCCCAAAACTTCTTGATCGGAATTCTGAATTTCATATACCAAAATTTCTGGAATTCTATAACCTTGATCCATAAATCAATTTGAAGGGTCTCAAACTTAGTTTCAGATTTGGCGAGAGTTTTGAGGGTATTTTTCTAAACTGGTCACACCTTCTTTCCTTGAAACCGACGAAAGAGTTTGGTATTGGTCATAGTCTGATTCAAGGTTCGAGTCGGATAAGATTTTTCCTGAACTATCTTTCTCAAAAAGGTTTGGTAATTTAGTTACTATTTTACTAAATTTCTTTCTTTGAATATTCTCTTAACTGATTTCTAAATTAGTTACGAATTCCAATGAGGAATAAATTAATCATTTATCTAAATATTTCGATCTCGATAGATTTCCTAAATTTTCTTTTTACAATCCAATGAGGAATAAATTAATCATTTATCTGAATATCTCGATCTTGATAGATTTCCTAAATTTTCTTTTTACAATCTGTGTGAATATAAAACAATAAAAATTTCTCTCTTAGAGTATTTAATTATTCAATTATCAAATACTCATAGAATTTAAATATAGAATTTAAGAGAATTCTATTTTTGATATAAAAATTCTTTATGCATCTATTTATGCATAAAAATCATCTTCAATGGGAATAACACTTTTATAAAAAAAATCCTTTTATGCATCTATTTATGCATAAAATCAAATTTAATAGGAATAACACTTTTAAAATAAAAAGAATTTCTTTATGCATCTATTTATGCATAAAAATCAATTTTTATAAGAATAACGCTTTTATAATAAAAAAATTCCTTTATGCATCTTTCTATGCATAAAAATTAAATTTAATAAGAATAACACTTTTATAATAAAAAAATTTCCTTTATGCATCTTTCTATGCATAAAAATTAATTTTAATAAGAATAACACTTTTGTAATAAAAAGAATTCCATTATGCATCTTTCTATGCATAGAAATCAAATTTAATAAGAATAACACTTTTGTAATAAAAAAATTTCCTTTATGCATCTTTCTATGCATAGAAATCAAATTTAATAAGAATAACACTTTGTAATAATAAAAATTTCTCTATGCATCTTTCTATGCATAAAATCAAATTTAATAAGAATAACACTTTTGTAATAAAAAAGTTCCATTATGCATCTTTCTATGCATAGAAATCAAATTTAATAAGAATATCAGTGATATCCATGCATATTCATAGGTGAATATGTACATGGAGTAATTAGAGTATTTCTTTTAGATGCAAAAATGGTGGGAATTACTCTTGTGGAATAACATAAAAACAAACTTTCTTTTTCACAAAATTTTGAAAATTTTTGCCATAATCTCCTTTGTTATGGTTGACCATTTCTCATTTTTATCTTTCTTTATTTAACCTAATTAACCCAATTTAGAATTATAGAACTCTAATCTACATAATTTTCTAAATTCAAGAGAGTAAACAATAAGAAGAGTTTAATTAATCACTTAGTTAATCTTTCTAGGATTAAGAAAGGTTGTAATGTAAAGAAGAGAAGGGGGTGGCCTTTTCATCTAAGGCATAGCATTTGAATTTAATTCAATCATTTGTAAAACATAAAACTCAAGGAAACCATAGATTTTTCATTAAAATTTGTAAATAAAGTAAGAACATTAGCTTACATGGAGCTTGTAAGCTCTCCTTTGGCTTGAGGTATTGAGGGTTCTACTATTGTTTAAAGTAATAGTGGTCACCAATTCACTTTGGAGAGGATTAGGCCAAAAATAATTGAATTATTAAAAAATTCAATGTAGATGGCTCAGGATAGGAGCAGAGTAACAGTGCATAAACACCATTAAGCTTTTACAAAGGGGAGGCTTCTATTTATTGGAAAAAGTGAGCCTCTAACCAAGCAAACTGATTCTAGAAGCTATGAGCTTATCAATTTCCTCCTTTACAATAGCTGTGTATTTAGGATTCATCTGGTAAGGTTTTTGCTTGGATGGTCTCGATCCCTCCATGATCGGAATAGTGTGTTGAACCACCTTGGGTGATACACCCTTCATTTCAGTATACTTCCAAGCAAAACAATCCTTGAACTCTTTCAAGAGAGAAACGAGCTCCTCTTCATGAGCAGTCTCATTAATGTAGATAGGTTTGGGATCCTCCCATGGCTCAATATGTTTACCTCTCTAACTTCTGCTAGTCCATTGTAAGACATGGAATGGCAATTCTCCTCATTAGTTGGACTACTTTCGGCTCATCAATGTTGTAAGTTTTGAAATGGTATGGCACTGGTTGCAGGTCTAGCTCATTGTCATCATCACCCTCTTTTTAAGCCATCGCCTTCCTTGCCTCTTGCTCGGCGGCTTCAGCCAAAGCCTTATTTGCAGATTTCATCTATGAGATTGAGCACGTCACTAATCGTGATCGTGCCAAAAAAGAATGGGAAGGTCAGAGTGTGTGTTGATCTCAAAAAGGTCAATGCAGCTACTAGGAAAGACCACTACCCATTACCATATATGGAGCATGTATTAGAACATGTAGCAGGAGACGAAACCTACAATTTGTTACCATCTATGAGATTGAGCACATAGATTGGATGTCACTAATCGTGATCGTGCCAAAAAAGAATGGGAAGGTCAGAGTGTGTGTTGATCTCAAAAAGGTCAATGAAGCTACTAGGAAAGACCACTACCCATTACCATATATGGAGCATGTAGCAGGAGACGAAACCTACAATTTCTTAGAAAAGTGTCCATTGCACCAACACGGACCAACAAAAGACGGCCTTTAACACAATGTGGGGGGACCTATGCTTATAAGGTTATGCCTTTTGGCCTCACTAATGTCCCTACAACATTCTAATGATTGATGTGCATGGCTTTCAAGGACTACTTGAAAGAGTGGTTTGAGGTATTCATTGATGATCTTTGTGCACACTCACGATGGACTAAACATCTGGCTTGCTTAAGGAAGGTTTTTGAGAGATGTCAATTATATTGCGTATCCTAAACCCTTTAAAATGCCAATTTTGGGTCAAGCATGGTGTTATATTGGGACACATTGTGTCTAAGAATGGTATTTCCACCGATGAGGGCAGGGTGAAGTTGATTCTGGAATTACCCCCCCACCAACAAACTACAAGGGTATACAATGGTTTATGGGACATGTTGGGTACTATTAAAGATTCATTATATTCTATGCTGAAATCGCCAGACCATTGTATAGACTGCTCATAGTCTTTGAATGGACTAAAGAGTGCCAACAAGCATACTAGTGAGCCAATTTTGAGGCCACCCAACTGGGACCTTGTATTCCATGTACACATTGATGCATCAAATTTTGCTATAGGGTGTGTATTGGCACAACCTCGGGAATTCAAATTGGATTACCCGGTTTGCTTTGCTAGTTGACAATTAACTGATGCAAAAATCAACTATACCACAACTGAACATGAAGGGTTGGCTATGGTATATGCTGTGAAGAAATACATACATTACGCTAATAAGTTTATATTTTTTGTGGATCATCAAGCCTTATTGTATCTGGTAAACAAGCCATGTACCACAAGAAGGATCACACGTTGGTTACTCTTACTCTTGGAATTTGACTTTATGGTCACGGTGGTAAGGAAAGGATCACAACATGTTTTGGTAGACAATATGTCAAGGATTCCAAACGGAGAACCTACACAATTGGTGTGGACGATGACCTTCCAGATGCATGTCTATTCAAGATTGATATGGTACCTGAGTGGAGTGAGGAAATATCCAAGTACCTAGCTTATGATTTCCCACAGGATCGGCCCTTGAATAAGGATAAGATGGGTCGGCTTATTAAGTTGGTTGCACCATATCAACTAATTGTGGGAGAACTATATAAGCTAGGTAAGGATAATATCCTCATAAGATATGTGCGAGAAGATTTATAGTATTGGAAGAAGCACAATCGAGAATAGGTAAGGATAATATCCTCATAAGATATGTGCGAGAAGATTTACGGTATTGGAAGAAGCACAATCGAGAATAGTCGGAGGACATTTTGCTAGAGAAGTTACAGTTCGCAAGGTTAGACGCCATAGAATTTGTAAAGAGATGTGAAGAATGTCAATGATTTACCATTCTGCAACAAAAAGGCAGGATGCAACTTACCCCCTGTAATAGTGAGACAACCTTTTGAGAAATGGGGCATTGATTTTGTTGGACCCATTAGTCCAGCGGCGCATCCATCACACAAGCTCAATATGTGATCCTAGCATGACCCTAGCCACCACAGATTATTTCACCAAGTGGGCAAAGGTGAGAGCCTCTAAAAAAGCTGATGCTCGAACTACGACTAAATTCTTGTATGAGCAAATCATATCCAAATTCTTGTTGTATGATAAATCATATCCAAATTTGGCTGCCTACTAGAATTAGTCAGTGAATCGGGGTTTGTTTTTCATCAATGGGGTGATTAAAAATTTACTCATGGGATTCCTTATAGTACATAGTAAATCATCACCTAAATATCCACAGACAAATGGCCAAGTTGAGAGCACCAACAAGATTCTATGTGCTATCTTGACCAAGACCTTAGAGGCCAGTTGAATAGATTGGGAGCACACGTTGATTGCAACATTATGGGCTTATCGTACTTCATATAAGGTAGTGATGGGATATACTCCCTTCCATCTAGCCTATGGCATCGATGTGCAATAATGCCTATGGAGTTCTTTGTTCCAAGCCTACGTATTGCGATACAAGAAAGGTTCACAGAGAATGCATTAGCTCGAGAGGTTGATTGACTTAGAGAAACTTGATGAAACATGGCTAATTTCATCGCATGGGCTTATGGTCAAGAAACTCCAAAGGAAGCATTGGTTTGACCATAACCTAAAATATAAGGAACTTGAAAAAGGGGACCTTGTCCTCATATATGGTGTTGGTAGCACCAGGAAAAAGAAATTGGAATACCAAGGGCTAGGCCCATTCAGAGTGTCCGAGATCACCCTGCAAGGGTCAGTAAGAATCGAGACTATCGATGGAGTAGAAATGGAGGGTTACATCAATGGAAGCAAGCTGAAAAAGTATTACAAACGACTAACCCAAGAAATACTCGCACAAGAGCATCTCTTGAAACAAAAGAAACAGCTAAAAAAAGAGAAAATCAGACAAGCTCAAGTGGAAGCCAAAGCTAAAGAACCCAAAACGAAACAAAGACTCCAGGGAAGAACTCCACATGTAAACATGGCTTCACTCACATTGCTAGAAGATGATGACCTAAATATTGAACTTGCACGGTTAAGTGTACATGTCTCTACAACAGGTAGTCAAACAAAAAGCATTACATTGATTGATACAGGGTCAAGTCATAACTTGATTTCCTATGAAACTTGGGTAGTGCTGTGGACAAACCACACTTAGAGGCAACTAACGCCCAGGTTTGTAGTGTGCATTTGTCTATTACACAAACCATGGGGTTTTTAAATGTGAACATTTCCATCAGAAATAATCTCTTAGTTGGGAAGATGTTTGTTATGCCTGCATGTACAATGGAAGAAGAGATGATACTAGGAAGGTCTTGGATTTGCACCACCAATTTTATCATCTAATGGGAGGAAAGGAAAATGCAACTCAAACAAGGAAATGATGCCTTGACCATTCCATTATGGAGTCCCTTGAATAAAGAAAAGCAAGAAATTTAATGTAACATGGAGATGCCAATAATAACAAGAAAATCAAGAGAATCAAGGGTAAAGGCATCAACCTCTAACAAACCTCACCGCTCAAGAGGACTGCCACAAAGGGCACTATATGTCGCCAATACGGAAACAGTGGATTCCAAAGTCCCAGATCAAGGCCCAAGGCTATTATGATAATGTTAACACCTCAAGGGTGTCAAAGAAGCACAATAGGGATACAAGAAAGGGCCAAGGAAACAAACCCGAAGCAACAACATAGATGAGCCCAAGCACTGTCGAGCATTCAAAAGAGGTGGGTGAGAAAAGACATACTAGCCGCCCAGGGATACTATCAAGGAGCCTTGCAAGTGTGGTTACCAAAGGGAAAAATGCATCAAGTGCAGGGTTTGCCTCAAAAAGAAAATAAGAGAGACAAGGGCACAAGCAGAATCAAGACCTAGCTATGTCATGTGTCAAGGCAGCATCGAGATCAGTTTGGAGGAAGAAAACAATTAACCCAAATAGATAAGAGAGTGCAACACCTACACAATATCGATGTCACCCACCAAGGAGATCAAGCAGGGCCAAGTTCTAGACAAAGGTAAAACAAAAGTGGACCCACATTCACAAGAAGAACAATAGGTTCACAAAAATTCTTTAGATGTTCTCCTCCATTAGTTGGAGGGGAAACTAAGGGGTTCTCATTCCAAACTAAGGAGTCTACAACAACAAATACCAACAACAAGCTCCAAGGTTCCAACTTGGTTCCCCTAGAAATAATAAGACAAGGGGAAGGTGACAAAGGAGGATTACCTGGATACCAAGGAAACAAATTTAATTTTCAATGGGTACAAGGTAGAGGGTTAAGCGTTTCATGCCATGAAATATCTAAACCATTTCACGCCATGAAACAGGTCCATACATTTCATGAGCTCAATATCTATTCCTCTACATGCATATTTTTGGACTTGGACTTGGACTGAATGAGCATATAGGACCATCTAGGGTATCACCAATTGCATGAATAAGGGAAAGCGCTTCAGTTTGTGAAAACCTCAGCCTAGCAGCATTTCACGCCATGAAATGATGCAAACCGTTTCACATCGTGAAGAGCTAAGTTTTTTCACGCCGTGAAACGAACAGCAAGGTCTAGTGAATCAAATTTCACCACGTGGCATCCCCAATTAAGACGGCCGCCATGCCAACCGGCTGGGCCATAAAAGCAAAATCTTTCCCTTTTCTTGCTCTTTGCTCCTATCGACCTTTGGATTCTGCATCTAAGATCTGAAAGATCGTGTTCATTGTGTGTGCATCATTAACCCCCCAGAACTCCACCATTTCCATTCCTCAAGTAGGGGCTCATACGCTCTGACACGTTAATGATTCATCGATTCTCATCATACTTGCAATCATATCCACTTCTGCATTATTGATCATATTTATCTTTTACATCTTAGAATCAAAATCCTTGTGGGAAAGAACTATTTGTGATTGCTTGAGATCACAATCTCAAATGTGGAAGAGATCTCAAGTCATGAAATAGCAATCTGCTATTTCACGGCATTAGATCCATACTTTGCTACTTCACGATTAAGTACCTTTTCATGCTCTGAAATGGGTTAGTACCCCTTTCACATCATGAAATACACACATCTCATGTCTAAGAAAGGACTCTATCTGTTGTTAGCCCTTGATCTTGTTCATCATCTTCAAACATCTATCTTCTAGTTCAAAGATAAAAGCCACTACAAGTCACCCACACTGACGGCCTCTCCATTTCATGTCGTGAAATGCTAACTTTGCTATTTCACGTCCACACTGCACTTCTGTTTCTTCTCACTGTACTAACCATGTTTCTATCATGCATGCACACCTTAGAGGATTACTTGCATAATCTTCCATTCAAATTTCACATCTTCAAACAAACCTACTATTTCACGCCATGAACGAGGTTGCATTTCACGTTGTGAAATGCCTTAACATGGCCATGAAATACCTGGTAGAACGTGAAATTCTCACTTTTTGGATGCCAGTTTCAAGTTTTTGACCTCCCCACTGCATAGCTAACTACCACACACATGTACCGAGTGATCTTGAACTCCTAGCCAACAAAGGCCGACACTCATGATTTTGTTTCAGATTGCTTCCAAATCCACTAAAGGAGACTCCAACCCTGATTATGAAGAGACCCTTGTTATCACTCAAGCAAGCACCACCGGATCTCCTATGGAAAAGAAGAAGAAGAAGACAAAGCCGAATCTTATGCTAGAGCCACTGGAAGCCAAGAAGAGGGGGCATCAAGTCAAACTAACTTATCTCAACCCCTATGCCAAGGACCTGGACGAGACGATGATCTAGCATGATGTCCAGATAGAGCAAGGGAACCTCCTTTTCCAATATCATAGCCTAGAATGCCTCAAGATTTTGGAGGATACAGATGTGAAGTACAAGTTGAAGAACATGGGGTTGGGAAGGATGGCCGAGGTACTCCCTAGAACCTTCAACCAGGCCTTATGTGTAGAATACCTTAAGACATATGACAAGAACACAATAGAGGAACCATCACCAAGCCTAATGGATCCAAGGAGCAAATCCATATCACGAAATACATAATCAGAGAAGCCCTCCACTTGCCACCTCCAGTCACAAAACACATCTCCACATTGATCAGATGCCTATAGAAGATATGCTGAAGAAAATCTCCTAAAATTATAATGGGTAGAGTATGACAACATAAAAGAAGAAGTGGATGAGAGATCCTGCCATGCAATGTCAATGATTATGCAAATCAAGCCAATGGATAGGTATAGCTGAATTCCACTTCACAAGATAGCCCATGTGCATGAGGAGAAAGAAGATGCTTGGGCTTGGTACCTGCACAAAGAGATGATTGGGCTTGGTACTTACACAAAGAGATGGAGAAATTTTTAGAAGTTTAAAGACTGCAGAGGACCAAGAAACATAGCTGACATCATTAGAAGAGCATAATAAGGTGCTGAGCAAGACAATCGTCAGAAGGCACAAAGAGAATGAGATACTCAGCACTCAGGTTAAATGGGTCAAATGGGTTAAAGAACATCTCCAGAAGGAAGTGGAACACAATAAAGAGAAAGAAGAGTAGCACAAACAACAATTGAAGGAGGCACATGCCACCTTCAAAGCTAAAGAAGTGGGGTATATAAAGCAAATAAGCGAGCTCAAAGAACAGAAGGATGCATCTCAAAACAGAAGGTGAATAGCCTGCAATCCAAATGTGAACTACTCAACAAAGCACATACAAAAAAGTAAGGGATCTCAATCAGGCTATTAGTGCGAAGACCAAGGAGGTGGAGTAGATGCTGGAGAGTCACAAGAAAGTTCTAGAATATGTCAACTAGCAGCTCACCATAGCAGAGCCAATCACTGGCGCAGGATCGCCCTCAAGCAACTAGAGGAGGCTCAAGCCCAAGCTACCACCCAAAGAAATACCAAAAAAGAAACAGACAAAAGGTACATAGAGCTCACAACTGCTTGGGATGTAAGAGAGCCTGCAATTTCCACACTCCTCAATGCCAAAGATAGAAGGATCCAGGAATTGGAGTAGCAGCTAGTCCTCAAAGAATGCCCTCAAAGAAGTGAGCAAACTAACAAGTTATGACAACTTATCGAGCATGCCTCAAAGATCGGCTCATTTTTCTGGTAACTCCTCGGTCCCCTCCTCAAACCCGTACCTTGTTTTTGTCTACACTAACACTCTCGTTGCTTCAATATGAGATTAACCTGACAGAAGATCTTAGTTTAGAAGAGTTAACACTAATACATTAGAACACGGAGAGGGATGCTAACCCTACCTTAGTAATGGGCATAAGAAGAGGTGATGTGATGCTTGCTAACCCCACCGACCTTTTCTTTTTCCAACCACATCCCATAGTGCTCAAACTTCGGAGTTGGTGTCGGGTGTTGCAACAATCTGCCATTCTAGATGACAGTGTCAACAAACTCAACCTATTCATGCCAGATGACATGCTATCCACACCGGCCAACTACAAGATTGTCGCTCGAAGCTATCAATGGGTGATTAGCCATGGGTGGGTTGAGGTATATGATACTTATCAATACCTAAACCTTTTTGAGTCTACTTTATATCACCCCTTAGGTATCATAAAGCTATACAAAAAAATACATAAACATCTGGAGGATATGCTAACTAATGTACTTTATGATTTTGATTGTGCCCACATAGAATTTCCAAATGTATCCCCAAAAGAAATCATGGAACTCCAAGAGTTTATGAAAATGGTTAAACCTCCCCATCCTCCACCCAGTTCGGGTGAAGGGTAAGAAGAAATCCTTGGGTCCTCCACCTCTATAACATATCCCATGTTTACTTCCCTTTTAGTAAGCTTCTAAATCCTTATCCTAGTGTATCTCCTATTAACAAAACTGAGGTAGAGTGTATATTGTTGCATTTCTTGTTACCACTGGTTGAATTTCCCAGTAACACTCTTGACCTCGAGGAGTTGTCGCGACAACGAATGTATCTCCACACAGGTAGCTCGATGAGGTGTGTACTCTACACCCTCGGGATGACATAACACCTTTTAATGATGAAAATGTACTAGAATCTTTATCAGGTAGAGTACAAAGGCCAAATCCGAGCAAGGAACCCACTATTAAAGCCAAAATTGATGTTCGAAGTACTCATGCAGATAACACCTTTTAAGCCCACATACAAGATCATGTTGGAAGCCTACTCTACAATAGGGTTGAGGCAGAAGAGCCGTATGTTCCGTACACTCTTTGAGCTCAGATGCCAGACATGGAGGAATTGATGCTGATGGGCAGAGAAGGAACTTTATGGGAGAATGTGGTGTGGCACACCAAGCTAGCGAATCTACACCTAGAAGATCTATTGAAAATTAGAATTATTACATTTATGATAAGTTATTGTTTTTGCAAGTGGTTAAAACAAATCCAGTGCATACAAGGGGTGGGTATTACACAATAGAAACAAATGGTCACAACCCCTGCCGGGAAGATTTTGGCATACAACCTAACTAGTAAAAGGAGTACCTCACCTTACCAGAATATAGTTGGGAGTACCAAATCTCTGCACCAAACCAAAGAGTCAACCCACTATACATGCCAATCAAGCAGAGACTCACACCATACCAATTCAATGAAGAAAAATAGAGGGACTCATATGTGTGCTATAACTTTCCCACAATTCTCACCCTCAGTGTTTTTGGATATATCTAGTTAAAAGAATCAGATGCTAACATGGATTTGAGCATGGCGAAGAATCCCGGATCCAAGCATAGTGGCTGTAGTTTGATTTCTAAAGTTGATCGTGGTTCTAATCGACCGATATGATGGGCATGATGTAGAAAAACTTTGCTTCAACATGAACAAAGGCTACTACCATCGCCTCAGGTGTCTACCAGGATACATGCATGTAACATCCAATGATACGGTAGACATCGGGTTCTAGACTTCCCACTCAACATTGAGAAGAACCATCAAAAAGCTTCAGTCATACTATAACTTCTACAAGCATGAATTTGGTGACCAAGTCTTTCGACCTAGGTAAGAAGTTCTGAGGATAGAACCTACATTAGGTAGGGGGGATGTTAATCCCATTTTGGATTAACAACAATGCTCCTCCCATTGAGGACATTAATAAGTGTTATGTAACGGCACTATAAATGTTCTACATTATGAGATACTACCCAGCCAAGGCTTTAGTTAGTAAGTTTTGGGCACCCAAGTCTAAATAAGAGCCAATTGTATATAAGGCAATTTCTCATAATGGAAAGACACAATCCCCCTTTGTGCTATGAGAGCTCTTGTCTTGTCTTGTGTATGTGTGTGTGTGAGAGAGAGAGTGCACTCTAGTGCATGTGCCTCTTCTATGCTTGGGTGTGGGAGAGTGAGAGGACGGTTGACTTGTATTATGGTTTGAGCAACTCTGTGCGATGACAGAGTGGAGGTGATTGGAGGATTGGAGCTTCTACAAACAAACTTGGAGAGCCTCAAGGGACATGATCTCGAAACTTTGTAAGTACCCTACAATGGTTGTTGTCTATTGCTTGTTTCATTGGTGAATGTGTGGAGTTCTCTTGGGAGGTGCAATAGGCCATAACAATGAGACTGTATATTATGGTCACTCTTAGTCTCAGGTAACCGTAACTTCTTCACCAACACATAGTTAAGAAAGTTGTGTGTGTTACCATTGTCAATCATGATGGTGACTCTGTGACCACGTATCCTACTATATAATCAAACCAAATCATGTGGTTCGAATGATGGCTGCCACATATGTCATGCTACAAGCATGGACACTATCTATATGATAAACTATGACCTCTCTAAACTCTATAGAACTAAAAGGTAGTCGCTAGATAGTATGAACATGCCTCAATGATTTTCCTTCCTTTTTGGCATCACTGGGAACTCCGTTCTCAGTGCCGAACTTAGGACATGCTGCCTTTAAATGAAGCACAGAATTTCCTTCTTGGCTTTTTTGTATTGATGTTGCTTTTGGATCTTCGCTTGATTTTTCTCTCTAGTATGCATAGTATGGTTTCTTTGACCAATGCCCACCATGTCCTCTCTAATCACTATGACTCCCCTGCCCCTTGTCACTCCAAAACAACTTTCTTTTAAAATTGCCTCCCTTCTTGTCAATTGTCTTTCTAAGACCGGATTTGGATCGACGTAAAATGTCGTCATAAATCTGGGCATATTTAATTTCTTTATTGAAATATTTGGGCTACTTAGGCTCAACATAAGCTTTGTAATGAGGGAGCAAGCCCCTCGTGAACCCGAGTAAAGTTTGAAACTTATTGATTCCCTTTTAACTTTAAGACAGTCTCACAGTAGTATAGATATATTGGGTGAGGGAGATGCCTTGCATCGAGCACTTATCCCACTCCCACCATGATCTTTGAACTTCATTCATTGGCAAGACTTCCTTTCGAAACAACGTTTCGAACTTTGCCCAAGTACAAGGATGCATGGTGCTGTCAGCAACCAAGCTCATCTACCACTTGTATGCCTTTCCTGTTAATGACAAGCTCGCCTCTAGAGGTCTCACCTCATCTGGAACCTATCTAAGTTTATGAACATCTGGCCACTTATACAGTTCACTACGTCTTTGTTATGCTCTTTCTCCTCCCCGTGCCAAAGATTGGCATCTTTAGGTCCTTGAAGAAATTAGTAAATGCTACGGACGTCTTCTCAAGCACTATGGCTTGCTTACCCATACGAGGCCCTACGAAGGAAATTGCACCCTCCTTTATGTAGATTTCTACATAATAGTGCTATCCATGGGTGTGGCCGAGAGACATCCAAGCGAGCGTGAATGCTCCTAAGCATGGCTAAGATTTCTACATAACAGTGCTATCCATGGGTGTGGCCGAGAGACATCCAAGCGAGCGTGAATGCTCCTAAGCATGGCTAAGATCTCATGCTGATTTTTCTCTAAGGCTCTGGTCTTAGAAAATAATTTGGCAAGGGACTCACTGAAGATTTCCATCTTGGAATCGTGCACATCCATGTCTGTACGGAGAGCATTGTCTCCATACTTCTCCTCATCGAGGAGACCATCTTGGGTGGGGTCGTCACTCATCAGCTTTGCCAGCATTTGCAAACCAGTCGTAGTCTACTAATGGTGTGTTGTCCACCATTACTACAAATGAATCAACATGGTTGTTATGAATAAGGTATGTGGAAGGGGATCCACTGGCTCATGCAAAATGATGAGCGAATCACATGGGTTTGGTAGGCTACCACGACGAAAAGAGGAGATAGGAACTTAGAAAACCCACCCAAAGTCCCTACTGATGGACTACCCACACTAGATGTCATTTTGCAGGTTTTAAACAAATTTTATTTACTTTTTTAAAATTTTGAATATATAAAAACAGATATTTAAAGCAAAAATAAAGAAATAAAGAAATGCAAGGGCAAGAATTAGAACTAGCTACTCAGTCCTTAGGTGTGTCGGCCAATGTGATGAAGTGCAAACTGTGACGATGAACCCCATGATGATGCCTTTGGCATGACTGCACAACTGCATGGGTTGAGAGACACATGCACGACTACATGTGCATGTGTCCCTCAATAGTGTCGATAGAGCGATAACAAGAGGCAGCAAGAGAGTTGGAGATGAAGAGCTGTGAATGCGTTGAAGGAGCTCTAAGAGCATAATGCAAGTGGGAGATACCCTTCATAAGGCTAGGGTGGAGTCCATCTCACTCAAGAAGCGTGCTCGTACATTGATAGGATTTATCTCAAAACATCTATCTCACATAGATCCTTCCATGCCACGATTGTGGAGCAATGAGGAGGATGACCGACTAATCACTAATTACCCTCAAAGAAAAGGAAGGCAACGAAGACAGGATGAAGCATTATGCCACAAGGTGAATACATTTTGCATTCTAAATAGTCTCATCGTGGAGAAGTGGATTGGGAGATACAAGGATGTAATCAATAGATGAAAGGATGAGAGAAGATCTTTCGAAAGAGAAAATAAACGCTTTTGCCATTCTCGGCCAGCTTGGAACCTCTACCAAATATGATCAATATAGAATGGCTTCGTGTGGCAATATTGATAGCATCACAAAATGGAGAGATGATCACAAGAGAAGAGCATCACCAGAGAAAGAGATGGTCACCTTGCCAATCTAAGAGTCTAGTGGAGAACTTTAGAGATCCTTGCCGATGCTCCCCATTCTAGTGCGTGCATTGCTAGATGGCATTATTACTGCCAACGTGGATCATGGCCAATGAGTGTGGCTATCATCATGCCATTGCACTACTGGTCGTCGATGCTTGTGTTGCCGGTGTGCGGCTCTGCCACTGTGCACCTTATGGATGGCATTGTTGTTGTTGGCATTCTTAGCTATGGTGCATAAATTTAGAGCTCTGCTCTTTGTTTTAGCCACAAATTGTTGCCATGCCTTGTAGTGTAGTGTTAACATAGTGGTGGTTGGTTGGGCTATCATGTGGCTTTGTTATTTGTTATGGAAACTAGAGCACAACCCCTCTCGTTCAAGCACCCAACATTTAAGCCCAAGTGCTACATGCCCCTACACAACATGCTATTATGTGCACTATTGGTGTTGTCTTCTCACATGTGTGCCGCTAGCCCAACTGCACAACACCATGATGCCTATGCTCTTGTGAGTTTCTCCTCACACGACGTGCTACTATGTGTGTTGCTCGTGTCGTCTTCTCACATGTGCACTACACAAAATGTTGAGGTTCTTATGTTCAGCTCCTCTCCGCTGTAAGAGAGAAGACAATGGCAAGAGAGAGAGAGAGTATCAAGCTATAAGTGGGAGGCACAATGACGAGATATATATATTTTGGGGGGAGGAGAAAGAGCTTCAAGGCTCCATGGAACCTGCTTGTGCAAAGAGCTCACGAATCTATCTTCTCTCCACTACCCAAAGATTAAAGATAAGGTTCCTTATCCTTTGGTGGGCCCAGCTCGCACTCACGCGGTGAGGGAGCATAACCTCTACTCTAATACCAATGTGATGTCCATGTCACTATGAACATGCACAGAACACACTTTGACAACATGGAGATGGAGAAGGCAAGATTCATGTTCACCTCCTAGCCATAGAGCAGAATGAGCATGCACCCATTCTGTCAGGCTATATGTAGTGGCCTGCTTAGCCACACTAGCCTGACAACCCGCGATAGTCCAGCCCGGATGACTCACCCCTGAACCCTGGACTTACTCACCGCCTGCACTCCAACGTGCATACTTGAATCCTGGCTGGAGCACATGTACACCCTACATGATAGGAGTTGAGCGTGATGGGGAATGTTGAGATATCAAGCTCAACTAGCGTAGATATGGGTGACATATCAGGATGATAGCTCCACACTTACATCACTAGCATGGTTGGTGATATTATGGGTGATATGCCACTTGTTGTTTATAGGTTGTGTGTGGCCACTTTGGTGTACTAGAGTTATAACATAGTTATAGTGCTACCTCATGTAGTTGGGTTCACACTATGGATCGACCATTTGCATGTTATAGTAGGAGAGTACTTTCCCTTATAGTTTGTACTCTTATCTTTATGTTATGGTTGTGAAGAAAAGAAGAGAAAAGAAGGAAATTCACTCATCCATCTCTCCTCATATACTTGTCTATTCTTATGTGCATGCATGCATGTGTGTGTGTGTGTGTATGTGCGTGCATGCGTGCGTGTGTGTTTACTTACAAGGATCTCAACATCATCCTCTCCCCTGCATTCTTCTCACATGCTTGCTTAAGACTAGAACTAGTGGCCTTGCACTATTTTTAAGTTTTGTTTGGCTTAGTGTAAAGGCTAGTCATTAAGTTAATTTTTACATTAAACAATACATATTCCTTGTAATCAGATACATTTGAGCTCTTCCTCTTATCCCTGCCCCCTTATTTGTGTTCTATTGAATCTTGCTTGCTTGATGGATGCTTGCTTATATAGGTTCCAACATAGAATTTATCATTTTTTGACCCAACCTTTAATTTTTTGTTTATCATTTCAAATGGACTTCATTTATCCAAAGTTTCTAACCCATGATCCAATATCAACCAAGGAAGGAAAACATTGTGGTAGATGCTTTAAGTAGATGTCCTACTGTCCATAACATCTCTGTGAGATTGAGAGTGAACCCTTAAGTCCTATGAGAGAGTCACATAACCCTAATTTCTTTAAAGTTTCAACCAAGCATAGAGATAATAATTAGTGATTACTCATGTAATGATGGTTACCTCTTCTTTCAGAAGAGATTGTGTGTTACACAACATTTCAGACAGTTTGTATTGGAGGAAATGCATCAACCACCATACATAGGTCATTAAAGTATTTTTGGCCTTATCTTAAATAAAATGTAGCAAAATTTGTGGATGAATGTTCTATTTGTCAGAAAATTGAAAGCTATAAACATAAGATCCAAGGACTTTTCATATCCCTACCAATCCCTAATGATACTTGGAAAAATACATTAATGGATTTCATTACGGTTTGCCTACTTCATCAGATCATAATGACATGATTTAGACTATAGTGGACCGTCTAAGTAAGAAAACCTTTTTTTACCTTGTAAAAAAACATTGACTTCTCAATAAGCTGCGATCATGTTTATCAAGCAAATCTTTGTGCATCATGGTTTACCAAAAGTCATTGTTTCTGACAAAGACATTAGATTATGCGATCACTCTTTTCTCCAACTTAGGCACTGAATTAGACTTTTCCACCACTTTCCATCTGGAAACAAATGGACAAACTGAGGTTACCAATAGCACTATCTTGGTTCTACTTAGAGCCTATGTTGCCCAACAACCTAGTTCATGGGAAAAGTACATTCATCTTATGTAGTTTGCATACAATAATACTCCTCATTCGGCTACTAGTCGAGTACCTTTCAAGTATGTGTATGGAAAAGCTATTCCTATTTCGGGTACAAGACTTTTCCACAAAATTGAAGCTACTGATAAATTCTTTGTGGCACTTTGTAGATCCTCCCAATCCATGCATGGATTTTATTGACAAAAGCATCCATAAAAGTAAACTCTATAAAACAATCATATGCATCTAACAACCACAAGTGTTAACGATGTGTAACATAAGAAATTTTTCTTGTAGTTTGGTAAGCACCCCATTATTTACACCCCTCATAAAAGATGCACCATCTAAAACAAATCATCTCATACAAGATGCACCCCACTGTAGTTTGGTAACACCCCATTATTTACACCCCTCATACAAGATGCACCATCCAAAGCAAATTCAATAAGTCATGTAAAAGGTAAACCCATCCTCTCTAATAGTTCCATCAATTGATAAAATTTTGTTTGGGATTTTTCCATTTGCCTTGTGGAAGAAGAGCAATAACCATTTCCTTCCTTTTTTAAATAGGTGATGTATATAATCATATGCTTTTTGAAAGTCAAATCTTTACTGTCATCAACTAATACTGAGAAGAAAAGACTTTTAAGAATGGCATTTTGTAAATTTTCCAAATAGAACCTAGCTTTAAGGAAGTCTATTCTAAAAGTCCTATTTATATATGCTAGAATATTCATCGTTAATGGGAATATTTGGAGTACACGTATACTATAAAAAATCACATGAAGACTTAAAAGAGTCCAATGGCATGTACTTGATTGCTATGTGGTATGTCACCTGCATGGTACTTATAATTCTTTGCTTCTCAGCATTAACCATTAGCTCTGCATGCTTGAATGGGCATAACATCCCTATAACTCTTGAGATGCCACATTTGTTGTGCCATCTTGCATGATGCCTCCCATATCAAAATGGTTATCCATTCCAAACTCGCTACATAGCTTGTATTTAATCCTCAACTTACCATTCAGGGCATTGATGGAATTAGCCCATGTGTGATGAAGCTTCCAACATGTCTTGAAAACCCTTTCGGTCTCCTTCTTTTTCTTCACATCAATATCTAAAAATAGCTCATCCTCAATATCAACCACATCATCTATAGCAAATTTGTGGCTCTTTGATTGAGCACATAACAAGCCATACCAAAAGCATCAGATAAAAGTTTTTTTGTTTGGCATTTTTCTAAGGCCTTTTAAGCATGCATGCAATTTTACTAGAATTTCCCTCCTCCATAGCAACCTAAAACTCAAATGATTTTTTCCAATCTACAATTCAAATGCTTTTTATGAGAAGAATGAGACAAATTGAATTATGAATGCATAGATGATAGCACACCTATTTGTAAGTTTACAAGAAAGATAAAGTAAACTTGATACATAAATAGATACACAAGCCCAAACTCCTTGTCTTGTGCAATGCAAAGTAGAAAAAAGAGCACAATAAATTTTTTTAAAGATAGATCATAGGAGAAAAGTTTTTCCTAAAATCATTAAAAATAAAGAAAAACATGTAGGGTGGTAGACTTGATAACGTTCACTGAACATTTTGATTTGTGAAGTTGAGTTATTACAAGCTCCAGAGATGGGGCGGCCACGCCGTCGTGGCTTGTTAAGCTCACCCTAATGTGTCATGGAAAGTTATTGATTCACCAAGCTTAAGCTATGCTCAAGAGCTCCACTATAGTTGCTCGTCGTCACCGCTATCCTTCCACACTCATTATCACACCGAGGAGGTTGCTACGGGGTGGTGCAACCTCTCTTACAAAGATCATGGAATCTTTGCGAAAGACGATCGTGATAATAGCCTGATAACTCAAGCAAGAGAGATAGAAAAAGCAAGAGGGAAGCAAGAGATAACAAGTGATTAGCACTAATCACTCCCAAACCCTAACCCTAACCCTAAGCACACCACACATGCTAGATTAGAGTTGTGTGTGTGTGTGTGTGTGTGAGAGAGAGAGAGAGAGAGAGAGAGAGAGAGAGAGAGAGAGAGAGAGAACACTCCACTTCTATTGCCCGAATTGGAGAATGAGTTACAAATAAGAGAAACTGGCTTTTATAGTTCCAAGCCTTTTCCCACTAGGCCGTCTCGGGAGTAAGTGACCTGAGGTGCCCAAAACATAGTTACAAGGCTTTTCTCTATGGTTTGGCCAACTGACCGAGATCCTCTTGTCCGTCCTTCAAAGCTTAATACTTGATCTTTAGGATGTTTCCCTCATCAAATATGATGGGATTTACAATATAGTGCAAGAGCCCATTACATAAGTGTTCGGACATATTTATTGTAGAGATGTGTTAACCATATGTGGTTAACGTACTCACCTTCCTAAACTCAATCGTGTCCTCGTAAGAGCTTGTCGAGGCACACTAAGAAGTGTCGCACTTGGTTGGTTCTCTTGTCTCTCTAGAAATGAGAGGGGATGGGGGAGTTAGTATGATGGAAGGAAGTTAGTGGAGTAGTGGCGATTAAGTATCCATCTAGTTGTATGGGCTCTTATGATTTTGCTTGCTTGCTTGTAGGGGCCTAGTTGTACTCGTTATTTTGTTTTTGGTGTTTTTTATTTTTTGTTGCCTTTGCGGTTGGACATCTTCTTGAGAGGAGTTAGAGTACGAGAATGAGTAGACTAGCACGGAATACTTAATGAGCAGTATCCAAGTGGTAGGTGGTGGCGTGAATGAGGGGTTAGTAAAACAATGGTGTTAGTAAGCAAGTGGTGAGGGGGGAATTCAAGGACAAGGAAGTAACTCGCATGGAAACTTCTTGCACTCCCAGATGCTGTATGTTGATGGTGGCGATGTACATGTAGCTATAGCATCTTCATCAAGACACCATAATGGGTATCGTGTGGGTGTTGATTTATTGGGGGTCGGTTTTCTCTCTTTTTCTTTTAGTGGTTTGTCTTCTTCAGCTGTCATCGTTGTAGCTCATAAGACTGGGATCCTGTTTTGATAAGAGTGTTAGTTGATGGGGCGAGGATCCATAGGTGTTGAGCATAAGAAGAGGTGGTGGGTAGGATTGATGAGGCATGAAGCAAAGTTATTCACGTGAAGTGGGGGTGATTAAGAATTCCAGGTGATGGGTCGTACCATTGACCAGGCTTGTGCCCAGATATATACCTAGATGGTTGTCCGATGATGAAGCTTTGGGCAGTGTGTGCACAAATGACAGAGCCCAATGGGAATTCTAGGTGTTGTGCATGGGCAAGGGCCAAATGTGTGCCAGTGGTCCTAATCACCTAGAGACTTTCTTCTTCTTCTTCTTTATTCTTATATGCGTGAGGGCTTACATGTGTTTATTGGTAAGCACCCAAAAGAGGGTTTTGTACTAATTAGCCCATTTGGCTAGATTTGTGAGCTTACCCTTGAGGTTATCTTTAAGTAGCTGGTTCAACTCTGACATTTGTGACTTTTCCCCTTGGGCTATGCTAAAGTCGAGGGGCGGAGTGGAGTGTCATGGACGAGGCTCTTGTGGTTGAAATGACTAGGTGAATTAAGATTTTGAGTGCCCAGGATTAGTGTGTGGGAAAGTCCAGAGGATGTAGTTGATGAAGAGGGGACTTGCTTCCTTGTTGGGTTGCTAAACCATTTGCGTCGATTGGACAGGTAGTGGCTTGGTTGGTGTGCTTTGGGCCAACTGTTGAGGGTTATTCCATGGGATCCAAATGAGGGATTTGCCCTCATTGAAGCCTTTGGCTTCTAAGAGATGTTTGGGCACCCATCGTTTTCGAGTGATGGGGGCATGTGGGGTTGACGAAGCTTCTTGGTTTTTTGTCGACGAGGATTCAAACAATGAGGAGGTTGTCAATGTTGAGGACAAGATTTGGATTGTGGCTTTGAGAGCCACAAGTGTGTGTTGCCTTTATGGAAGCCTTGAGCTTTGAGCATGTGTTGATAGGCACCCGTCGTTGTTGGCTTCGTTGTGCTTGGCTTGCCTAACCTTTGGGCATTGGGCCTTTTGTCACAGCTCCTTGGGTAGTTGTGGTGGTGGATGAGCATAGGCAATGTTCTTGGATAGCTAGAGACGAGTGTTGCCTTCATAGTAGCCTTGTGCTCATAGTAGGTAGTTGGGGGCGAGCCAACGATGAAGCTTTGGCTTAGGGTTGGTGGCTGTTGGCTGTTGGCTTGGTTGGTTGTTTTCTCTTGTATTTTTGAGATAGCCATTTTGGGATCCAAATTTTTGTGTAGCCACCATCGTAGAATCCTTGAGCTGCAAGAAGATTCTTAGGCATCGTCATGAAGAGAGTAGGATGCTTGTGGTGGGGGTGGTTGAGGATGTAGAGTTGAGGGTGATTGTCGACGACGAATGAGGCTTGATTGTGTTGGATGGTGTTGACAGTGCCCCTTCGACTGGCTTTGGGGAGGCACAAGGTGTGGTAAAATGAGTGAGACTGTTGCTGATGAGGATGGGACTTGAATGTGGAGGGTAGTCGAGGGTGAGGCTGTGTAGATGATTTCCTCTTGGGGACACAAGAGGACTATGGCTTTTTTGCCGTTGGACGTCCATGGTGGCCGTTTCTTCTCGCTAATTGATTTGGTAGTGAGTGGCATGAATCCACTCTTTTCCAATTATAATCCGGCCTTGGAGTGCTCTTGCATCTATGACATGAAATCTTCACTCTAACTGGTTATTTTTTATAGATATTTTAGAAATGAAATACCCGACAGTCATTAGACGCATTTTATGTGAAATTTGAATGTAAGTGTTTTTTGTGTAAGGGTGGATTTTGCAAGAGCTTCCCACACCTCCAAGAATACGAGATTGGTGTGGAACATAGGATATATGTGGGCTTGCTACCATTATAGACCATTCTTAGTCAGGAGGCCAATCCATATTCCTGATGGTTTTAGATCTGGTGGTAGTTCGGGGGTGGTGGAAGGCTTACCAATTTTTGGGGGTGAGAGGGTACCCTTTGTGGAAGAAGTTGGTGCTGGCAGAGGATCAAATGTGGTACACTCACCGTCCTAGAGGATGATCGTTATTACCTTGCCCTTGGGAAGCTCGAGGGTAGCTATGTTGTTAGCTGAGCTGATTATACATGTGGCGTTCTTTACCCAGCTCCCTCCAAGGATGACTGTTTCTTTGGTCTCACATGTGGGAACCACATAAAACTTACAAGCCAATGTGTTAGAGACAGTATGTACAGTTTGTGTAAAAGATCCAAGACTTTGTATACGTTTCCACTAGGCAGTTGAATTTTGGCAATGGGCACTGTGAAGAGATGGTTTGTTGCCTAGGGAGACCCATGTTTCCCTAGCTGTGGGAGAGACAGCAAGGCACACTTTCTTTGCATATTTCTACCAAAGGGGAAATCTAACCATACCCGGAGGGTTGCCGTTTCATGTTGGGGAGCTGCGCTAACACTCAGGGTGTTAAGCAAGGTAAAGGCTTGGTAAGTCATGAAGGTACTGGCCAATTGGGACCACAAATTGAGTTTTGAGTTAGCGATCTAGGAGTGCATCAAGTGTATCTAGGATTTTCATCGAGTCATGGATGGCTTCGTCATAATTGATAGAAGAGACTGTGTATGGCTCTCACACATCATCAAGGGTTTGATGATGACAAGCTTCACAAACAAAGAGACTAGCTATGGTCACACAGAGTGTTTAGCGAAGGGACCTTTGATGATGGACGTGTCTGCCAGTAGCCAGGTATGTAAATTCACTTTGAGCGTTTGATCCCCTTTGTAGAGGTAGACATGATTTGTGTCCCATTCATGGACCAGTTGTGTCTGTCTCGTGTCTGTCTCATGAAGGGTCTTCATAGTCGTCGTGAGACGAAAGTCCATGGACTACAAATATGACTTTGACGGTCATGTCATTGACTCTAATCTTGAGGTCCTTCGCTAGGCCGAGGGGTTATGCACATGTCCCATCCGCAAGCCGTACCCTTCAATTGGGTGTGGGATCAAGGGGTGGTTGTTCCCATTTTTTCCAGCACGTTCTTGTGAGGATGCTTACGTGAGCACCCCCATCCAGGATGTCTAACCGCATGTCCATCTCGTAGGAAATGGGAAGGGTTGCGTTTGTGTCACCACCTTTAAAGTAGTCGCCCAACATGTTTACTCAAATTGTCGGTGCGCTTTTGGGTTGTGGGTTATGCTCATGGAGTAGTTGAGGATGATGGCGCTCAGATTCATCTAAGGAATCTGAGTTATCTCTCTCCTCTATGGAAACCTATTGTTTTTGTTCCATCCAATCCCTAAGATCATTCCATAAATTTGGATTTCCTTTTAACAAGGTTCCAATGGGCATTTGGATTTGGAAAGAAAGAAAAGCTGAGAGGCCGACAAGGTCGCGTTGATGAGGAGCTTCCTCATGTGCAGGGCCTGGTTCATATGGTGGACCTAAAATGGTATATGGAATTTTAATTTGGTCCTTATTTTGCAAGGGTTGAGGTTGAGAATTGGGTGGCATAGGAGGGTAAAATACCTCAGCAAATTTTGTGTGGGCACCTGATGAGTCTTTGTTGGACTCCGTGTCACTATCCACATCGAGTTGCTTGATGTGAATGTGGGATTTGGTTTTGGCCGCCTATGGAATAGGAAATGGAGGATTAGGAGGCACCGATGGGGTAAGATCTTCCTTTGTTAACGTCATGTTGGCAAACAGATCTTCCTCATCCTTGAGGATAAGCTGGGGTTGTTACCTGACATGGTGCAAAAGTTTAGACATCGAGTAAATATGGGGGATTACGCGTACTTGGGTATTGGTTCAAAGGTCATAAAAATGAGTGGTTCTTGAGTTAAGCCCGATAGTGCTATACCAATTCTTGGGCCTTCTAAAGACGTTGCTTCTCGGATGGGATTGGGATATGCAGGCTAGTCGCTTTTGTCGTTTGGTTATTTTTTGTGGGGCTGCTTGGGGGAGTGGCATTTCGGCACGATCATCACTCTCGGAGGAGGAGGATGTGGTCTTTGTTGAGTCACTTCTGATGGTAACCCGATCTTCATCTTGGCCAATGTGCTTAGAGTGTTGTTTCTTTTTTGATGTGGCACATTTGGTAGTTAAGGTGTTGGATTGCTTTGGTTTATTGGCCTTCTTGAGTTTGGCATGTAATTGTGTGATTACATTTAATGGGACAGTGGATATCTTCCCATGTTGGAACGCTCAACACATTGAGGGATGGCATGCCTTTGATCGTGGATTGAAACTGATTGTTGCAAAGGGAAATCCTTGAAATAATGGTCGATTCCATAGCTGTGACATTGTGGTGTCACTGGCAAGCTTTTCTTTTGAAGGACATTCAACCACTTTATAGAGTCTCTGGCAGAGGAAACACTGAAGAGGTTGTTTCCCTACAAGTGCACCTATGGTGTGCACAATCAATTTAGGGTCCATGTGAGGCACATGCAAAGGAATATGATGTGTTATGGGTGCCTCAGGGGTGCCGGAGTGCAAGGGCTCCATGGGCTTAGCAATGGACTAGGTTTGGATCTTGATCAATGGGGTTTGCCTTGAGAGGCAACGGTTGGAATGGAAAGATGGGCATTGTAGAAGGTCATGGTGGCAATATGTGTGAGTGGTTAGTTGGGGGTGGTGTTAACAATCCAAAAATGGGATTGATCATGGTGATAGACATAGATTAAGCAACATAATTAAGGTGGATTAAACCACACTAAGAACTCCATAAGTGAGAGAGAGATGGCACACTCAACACAAGTTCTATTCTATTGCATATCTCAAATGAACCATACAATGATATAGGCTCTCTAGCGTTATCCCACTTTACACATCATCATCCATGTGGCACTCCCTTTTCCACTTCTTTTGGTCAACACTCACACACCATACAATATTACATGTGGCATTCTTATCTTGCCACAATATCTTGCACCTCTAGGGTGCTTTCCCACATACACACAACACCACGATTACATCTCTCAACACCCCCTCTTAATCGAGGTGTTCCACAACTCACCCATCATCCACCATCACCCATATCAATGTAGCATTGTACAAACGCAATCGCTACCTCTCAACACTTCCCCTCAATGATACATTGGAGTGTCCATCAACCAAACATGTGTGCGCGTGTCTACCATCTTAGACACCAAGTCCTTTTTGAGCCGACTCGCTCACAGAGCGGAACCACTGAGTCCGATTTGAACATAGAAGTTCGAGTGGGAACCAACTCATGCGCATGCACCTTCACGTGCATCGCTCATGCACACATCACGACAACCATTTTGAGCTTCTCAGTGAGCTCGGGTAGGTTACCCTCATACCATGGGTGAATACACATCTTGTTTTGAGCACGCAGGCTCAGGTATGGTTACCCATCGCATAATCATGGGTGAAAACAAATACAATCCTTTTTATGCCGTTGCAAGTGCAGGGTACCCACAAAATACAAGTGGTCCATGACTTTTCCACATAAGTCAATAATTGCCGCTATTTTAGGGCACAGGAGAGAGATAGAAACAAAATACAATGTGTGGCTTACATGGCCATTCCATGCCAAATCCATGTGGGAATGCTAATTTATGTGGTTAGACCTTGGCATGTGAACGGGGGCTTAAATTGGGTCCCTTCACATTGCAAAATACAAACCCTTATCTCTTAGGGTTTTAAGTAATGACCATAAAATAAAATAATGAGAGACCTTATCACTTCCTTTTTTTTCTGGTGCTCGCTAGTGTCTCTTCTGCTTACGTGCTGACAATTGACTGTTTCTCCTTCCATCGTAGTAGTTCGCTATACTGGTGCCTTGAGCTTGAGGCCGATTGGCTCTTTTGACTATTCTGGGACTACTACTGCGATGCTTTGTTGCAGGTTCAATGGCGACCATCTTCAACATTCTACTGAAGTTTGCTTTGTCCTTGCTTTCTCTGCTGTTGTGCTGCAGATCATTACCATAGCCAAAATCTTCAAGTAATTTAGCACTGCTGGCTGCTCGGAGTATTCCATAGCCGAGTATTCCATAGCCTTGCATCGCTCAAACTCTGAAGTCAACTTGCTCTCTGCAATAAAACTCCATATTGATATTCCAATAACCACAATTGTGGCTCCAAAACTCCCAAATGAGCTTCCACTCCATGACTTCCTTGTCATGGGTCTCAGCCATCTTCATGGCTTTCATGAGCTCCACACTGAGCTCTCCACCTTGCATGCCTTCCTCTTAGCATGGTAAACCTTCAAGGGTGCTTTTCAACATGGTTTCTCTTGAAACCAAAGGTGATATACCTTGTGAAAGCTTCATCTTGCTTCCACCGAACATTTCTCATCTTTCATCATGAGCAAATCAGCACATCCCTCCATTTGATGTGCACATTCATGGGCTCCTTTCCTTGCCCACAATACTTGCCCCTTGCTTGGACAAGCCTTTCACTCCACACATGCTCTTTGCTAACTTGCAAGAGCCATGGGATTCTCTCATCCCATAAATTAGCAACCCTTCTTTACATTGAGCATTCTTCCATGCTCAAACCAAAAAATGAATGAGGAAAAAACTTCACAAAACCAACCTTCTTGAGACATAATTAGCAGCATATCTTTTCTTGGCAGCTTCTCCTTGACGACGATGAAGACTTAATAGCCTTCATAATGCTGAAATCTCCAATTTCAGCTTCTTTGGGTTCTTTGGGTAGGATCATAAACTCCAAATCTCCATGGGCATAATCTCTCTCCAAATGCAATACTAATGACAATGAGTGCTAATTTTTTTCATAATAAACTGAAAATAAAGCTTAATCAAAGAATACATAACCAAGAAACTATACATAAGTATTCACCACCATGACCAAGAGCCCACCCAAGCTCCGATACCATGTTAACAATCCAAAAATGGGATTGATCATAGTGGTGATAGACATAGATTAAGCAACATAATTAAGGTGGATTAAACCACACTAAGAACTCCATAAATGAGAGAGAGAGATTGCACACTCAACACAAGTTCTATTCTATTGCATATCTCAAATGAACCATACAATGATATAGGCTCTCTATCCTTATCCCACTTTATATATCATCATCCATGTGGCGCTCCCTTTTCCACTTCTTTTGGTCAACACTCACACACCATACAATATTACATGTGGCATTCTTATCTTGCCACAATATCTTGCACCTCTAGGGTGCTTTCCCACATACACACAACACCATGATTACATCTCTCAACAGGTGGTACCACCAGTAATGCATAATGGTGCCCAGGAGGTGATGAGAGTAATGTTACAAATGAGATTTGGGTTGTCATTAGCTCGGTGGCTAATTACGTAGAATGGTTCTCTCGCATGTTGTCATCGAGAAAGATCGCCCATTTGCAGGCTTGATCAAACGTGGAGGAGTCCTTTACCAACATGTGGTTGTGAAGCTTTGAATTATGCAAGGCCAAGAGGAAATGGTCCATTAAGTGCTTATCACTCAAATTTTCCCTTTCTTAGCAACATGAATCGAGATACTTAATGTGTGCGATGTAGTCACACAAGGTTCCCTTTGGTTTTTTGTTCCAACTGGAACAATCGGATTACGGGACTCCATTTGGGTCCGTAGGGTGCAAATCCAAGATTGAAGGCCTCTCTCACTGCTTTGAAAGTGCCTTTGTGCTGAGGGTCCAAGGAGTGAAACTATTGCACCGCTTTGCCTTCCAGGCTGAGTCAAAAGAGATGGACCTTTGTTGCATCATCGAAAATTTCAAATGCCTGACAAATTTGGTTAAAGACCTCGAGGTGGCATATGGGATCTCCAACTCCATAGAATTTCGGCATAAGTTTGAAAATTTTTGCCCACATAGGTTGTATATGTGATGTTTGTGTTGCATTTGTTGTGCCACTCCCCTTCCTAGAGCTTGTACTAAGCTCGCAATGTCAATTTGGGGATCAAGGGGAGGTGGTACGTAGGTGGAGGGTGAGAATAGAGCCGTGGTTATAGGAGGAGGTACATGTGTGTGCTCGGGGCATCTATCCACATCAGGGTGCATGTACGGAGGTGAACCACTAGATGAGGACTCGTTATAAATCCTTTTGCCCATGGCCAAACATGTGTGGCATGGCAGCTACATGTGAATGTACAATGGCTGGGGTGCCACCTAACGGAATTGGAGCTCTTAGGGAATGCAACCATGATCGAAAGGTGTCCATGGTGTACGTTGAGGCTTAAAAAGGCTTCAACGGTGCGTGTGTGGATCCGAAATAAAGTTGTTAGCTCTCTATTTCCTTGCATCGTGTGAACGCATCCTTAAGGTGAAAAAAGATCTTTTAGGTGTTTCGTGTGTGTAAAAATGACCCTAGTGAGTCGGTGAGGTAGACATTAAGCACCTCTAAAGATTTGAAAATTTTGAAAAAAAAAACTGAGATTTTTTTTGAAGGTACGCTCGTACACTTATGAGCGAACGGCCATGACTTTAGGAGTGAATGGACATGGCTTAGGTATGGATGGCCCATAGCTAAGTTTTTTTTAAAGATTTTTTTTTGAGAAAGTACGCTCATATGCTTATGAGCGAAGGACTGTGGCTTTAGGAGTGAACGATCGTGGCTTAGGTGTGAACAGCCGTTGGCTAAGTTTTTTTTTTAAAGATTTTTTTTCAGGAAAGTACATCCCTACGCTTATGAGCAAACGGTCATGGCTTTAGGAGTGAATGGCCTTGGCTTAGGTGTGAACGACTGTTGGCTAAGTTTTTTTTAAAAAAAAGATTTTTTTTAATTTTTTTTTGTTTTTTGGTTTTTTTCCGGGAAAGTACACCCGTACGCTTATGAGCAAACGACGCTTAGGTGTGAATGGTCATGGATAAGGTTTTTTCCAAAAGATTTTTTTTTCCAGGAAGGTACGCCCATACTCTAATGCGAGAACACCTGTGGCTTTAGGAGTGAATGGCCATGGCTTAGGGTGAGTAGCCCTGGCTAAGTTTTTTTTTCCAAAGATTTTTTTCCCGAGAAGACACGCCTGTATGCTTTATGAGCGAACGGTTGTGGCTTTAGGAGTGAACGGTCTCGTGGCTTAGGTGTGAACGATTGTGGCTAAGTTTTTTTTTCCAAAAGATTTTTTTTTTCGTGAAGGTACACTCGTATGCGTATGAGCGAACGGCCGTGGCTTTAGGAGTGAATGGTTGTGGCTTAGGTGTGAACAACTGTGGTTAAAAAAAAAATTCAAAGATTTTTTTTTCGGGAAGATACACTCGTATGCTTATGAGCGAATGGCCCTGGCTTAAGGTTTTTTTAAGGATTTTTTTTTTGGGTGTCAGTTATGTTTGTATGTCCGTACGCTGCGCGTTTTTGAATTGGGATTGGGTGATTGTTGAGTGAGGGACAACTATGATTCCCTCATTAATGCAAAGTAAGTGGGAAGAGACTAAAGTTAGGGGTAACTCTACATTAGTGGTTTTCAACTAATCTAGAGGCACTCTAACTTAACTAAAAATTAATCTTTCCTAATTTCAATGTTAATCACCCTTTAATCCTCTTCTTTGATCTCTAATTTCTCCCTAATGGTGAGAAGTTTAGAGATGGGGATTTGATAGGTGAATTAGCAATGTTAAGGCTAATCCAATGCTGTGATCCTCCCCAATTAATCTTGCTAATAAAGTCTCTAATTAACCCACTTAAAAAGAGAAAAATTAGGCAAATGAGACCTAATTAGTGCTAACTCTCACTAATTGTGACCTAATAGGAGTGGTCTAGGCATGGATTTAGGTAAAGGCAAGTGTTTAGAACACTAATGCCACTCCAATTAGTCCAATTGCAAATTGCAAGCAATTAGGCTCAATTTTTTTGGTTTTTAGCTCTCTTTAATCTCACTAATCACACTAACCAATAGATTAGTGAAAATTAAAAGATTATTTATTTTTTTAGATTTTTTGATTGATTAGGGTTCTATTTACATTCCTAAGCTACCTATGTACACTAATCTAACAAAAAACATGTTTGAAAGCTAAAAATTAGCAAAAAACGCTCTATGTTTAAGTAAAAACCCTCTTCTTTGAGCTCTATCACTCAAATTTCTAGTTTTTTAACTCAAACACTTGCTAATCCTACTCCCAACCACAGGCTATGCATAAATGAAAACAAAAACAACAAAATAAATCAAAAAAGTAAATCAAACAAACCAAAAACCAAATGCCATAGTTACTTACTTGGCACCAGGCTATGGAGACTCCGTTGGATTCGAATCAAGAAAGGCTTCCACAAGTAGCGGATTGGCGCTCCCCGATAACGGCACTAAAGATGTTAAGCTCACCCCCTCTGGCAGTGGCACAAAATATGTTAAGCTCACCCTAACATAGTGTGGGAAGTTACCGATCTGCCGAGCTTGAGCTATGCTCAAGAGCTCCATTGTAGCTGCTCGTCACCGCTATCCTCCCGCACTCATTTGTCACATTGAGGCGGTTGCTAATCCAATGGGTGGTGTAGTCTCTCTCATGAAGATTGTGTGGGATCTCCATGGAAGACGATTGTGATGATAGCCTAATCACTCAAGCAAGAGGGAGAGAAGAAGCAAGAGGGAAGCAAGAGAGAATAAGTGATTAGCACTAATCACTCCTAAATCCTAACCCTAAGCACACCACACATGCTAGATTAGAGTTGTGTGTATGTGTGTGTGTGTGTGTGTGTGTGTGAGAGAGAGAGAGAGAGAGAGAGAGAGAGAGAGAGAGAGAGAGAGAGAGAGAGAGAGAGAGAACACTCGACTTCTATTGCACAAATGGGAGAAGGAAGTACAAACAAGAGAAATTGGCTTTTATAGTTCTAACCTTTTTCCACTGGGTCGCCCCCAGGAGTAAGTGACCCGAGGTGCCCAAAACATAGTTACAAGGCTTTTGTCTACGGTTTTGTCTATGGTTTGGCCAACTAACACAGATCCTCTTGTCTGTCCTTTCATCAAATGACGGGATTTACAATATAGTGTGGATGCCCATTACATAAGTGTGCAGACATAGCTGTCGTAGAGATGTGTTAACCATATGTGGTTAACATGGTTAGAGTTGTTGCTTGGCCTCCTTACAAAGGTTTAGAGGGCAGTGATGCCCTCTGAAGCCTTAGCTCGAGGTTGTGGTATAGAGAGTAGGCACGCGTGCAAACATTGTAGTGATGACTGTGAACACCCATACGATAAGCGTGGTGATAATAGGGGTAGGCAATGTAGTTGAGCAAGCGTAGTTAAAGGGGTGGTACTAGGAAGAAAGGGTCACAAGGTGTTCAGTGGTGTGGCGGTAGCACTAGAGCATTAAGTGTGGTTTGAAGGGGCGGGCCATGGTAGCAAGGGTGTTCACTGTTCAAAAATTTAGTGTTCACTCTTAGAGTTGCTATCTACATGCTAGATTCCCCTGCTAGCTCTGAGCCACAACACCATATGTGCAGGGACCATGGTGAGCGGCTTCTTTTTTTACTCCACCCATTTTGATGTTGTGGGCAGTATTCAATATGGTGATTAGAGATAAAGCTATATGCATGCAAAATATGTCTTCAAGATCCTTATGAAGGTAAGATATAGTAGGAAAAAGTAGCTTAATCTCTAAAATGTATATTCAAACTCTTTTGACGATAAGATAGAGTACCAAAAAAGTAAACCCACATTTAGTTTCTTAGTAGTCATGAATGACCTCAAGATTACAATGGCTCTTCAAGTCATCCAACAAAAGATAGATGGAATGCCAATCCACCTCAGTTGGATTTTTAGAGCCATTATAAGAAAGGAACATAAGCATATTCAATACTTCCAAGTTTAAGTGATGCCACTCTTTACATTTGATCCAGTTTATCCTTGAAAAACTCCTCTCACAATCCACCGTGCTTGCAACACTGACTAGGCATGCACACCAAAGCTTGCAACACTGACTAGGCATGCACACCAAAGCTTCTTCTTTTCACTATAGGTTCAACCCCACTCTTGATTAACTACAAAATTGCCATGCTACATGAATACTCATTCTTAGGCATGCTCCCTTCAACTTGATCATAAGGTCTTCATATTGCATCTCACATGCTTTCACATTATGGTAAGCGTCTACAAAAACTTTGCTCCATATGTAGAAGTGTAGGCAGCACATGATTGATACAAAGGAACATTTGATACATTAAGAAACATTAACTCCTCAACATTTTGTTGAAAGTATGACCATGGCTTTTCTCTCATATAGCAAGGAAATAAAGCACTTGAATGAGCAACTTGATCCTTGATGCCCTCTTTTCTTCCTTGGCTTGATGCATCACCTACATGTTGTTCTTTTCTCTTTTTCTTTCCACATAAGTCTAGCCTTTTGATGCTCCTTAGATTTCACATGTCGCCTTTTGATGCTCCTTAGATTTCACATGTCCTTCTCAAGAAGGCCTTTTGTAATGAAGGAATTTTAGTGAGCACATACATATGGGGGATGGGCCTAGGCACATGGGGCTTAGGGGCATTTGAACATATGTTTTGTAGGGAATATGGGGACCTTGTGACTATAAAAGGCACTAGCCCTAGAGTATTGTACCTTTTGATACCTTTTACCCTTTTATGATGATATGACATCTTGTCTTCTTGGAGCTTATGTCTAAGTTTCCATGGTTGATTCACGGTAGTCCTTCCATGTTTAGGTGTTACTCCCTATGATGAGTGGGACATACTCCATGCTAATAAGTGTAGCCCCATGTGTGTACTCCATGCTCACTCCATGCTAATGAGTGCAATCCTTAGGTCTCCTTCATTGCATTGGTATTAGAGCTCTTGGCTTAGATCTTGATGCTTTTATTAGGAGATTAATCTTTTTCGGATAGTTCTTAATTTAGTTTTTAGAATGTATTTTTAAATTATGATTAGTGATAATCATTTTTAGATTATTATTAATTTAGTTTTTTAGAATGCATTTTCTTGATTATGATTAGTGTTAATCATTTTCGGAATTGATTTTTATACAGTTTTTAGATTTACTAATTTCTTAATTTGAGAAGTTTAGCAATAAAATTTATGTTAATCATTTTTGAATTTGTATTAATCGCTATGTTCAAAACCCTAATCCACTTTACTCCTTGATTTCTTAAAGTTCTTGAACTTTTTGATCTTGATTTCTTGGAAATTTTCTTGATTTTGGGAATTAGAGTTTACTTAAATTTCAGCAAAACCAATATTGAGTGATATCTTACATTATCTTGCTTAGGGAACATACTTTTTTAAAGATTAATCCTTAAAGCCCTTATTTTTCAAGATTAAAATCTTAGATTACTAAATCATTGAGTTCTTAAAGGAATATTGCAAGAAGAAGGTTGTTATGCAAAATTCGATGTAGTTTCAAGAAAGTGTGCGAAATCTTGGTGCAATTTCAAAAAGTGTGCAGAATACAGTTACATAATATAGTAACTCTGCAGATTCAAGTGCAGAGAGTTGAAGTACAGTGAAGATTTGTTTCAAGATCAGTGCAGAATTGAAGATTATAGTGCAAGTACTGTTTTATTCTAGAATCTACGGTGCAAAATAGAGCAGTTTACAAATTATGTAAAGTTTATTGTGCTGAAATCAAATCTTGATGCAAAACAACAATAAGTGATTCTTGATCAAATCTTTCTAATTTTATCACTTTCTTGCAAAGAAGTTGGACAAAGATTATAAATCTATTAGAGTAGGACAAATTTACACCGATTAGTGTGATCTTGATATACTGCAAGTTAAGACAGCAAGAAAAGTGTTGAGAAAACAATGTTTCAAGCACACATTGTGGATTACGGCATTTTAGTACATTTTTCATCAAGAAAATGTTTAGTATGCTGTTCTATTATAGGGCATATAATAGAACAAGGCATCATATTTATGTCGAAAGCCTGTTAATGAATAATTGATGCAAAAGTGTGCAAGTTTAACCATTTCAAATGCATAAATTCAGAAACTTAGCTTGCTAACAATTGTGTTTGCAAGTATGGACTTGCTGGGAATTGAACCCAGTCCATTAGTATGAGCTAGTGTGCCCCATACACCATAAGGCCCTTACAATTGAATCAAATAGGCTGCAAGGAGTTTGAACATAATAACGCAAGGACAACAAAACAGAGGAAGATTATGCATCATTGTGATATTGTAAACACATTGTTTCATTTGGAATATCTTGATAGTTCTTCGACTAAAGGATGAGTAGCACAACAAAGATTGGTATTAATCCAAGTGATTAATCATCAATCTCAGTAAGTTGTAGCCTTTCTTGCATTGGCAGTGCCTTAGCTCTTGCAGGACACAACATAGTTGATATACAAGCTCAACATCATTTGTAGCAGCTACATCAAAGACAATCACAAGTTTTTTTTTCACTTGGGTTGTTAGCCTCACCATTGGTCAGCCACCAGCATGAGGAGAAATCATCGTGTATTAGAGTTCATGCTCATCTTATTGGTTCAACGTTCTCTCTTCACCGACGTAGTAAACAAACTAGCATAGCCAGAATAACAAGCATACAGTGGCCCTACTCTACCCAGGAATCCTCCCCGGAGAGTTAAGACACTGAAATTTCTTACACAATCAAGCAATGCACTAATTCTGAAGTGCCGAACAGACGACAAGAAGTTGCAGCAGCGTAGATCAGCGGCACGTTTTGTTTTATCAGCTTCACCATGACTAGCTCCAGTCAGCAGCGCAGCGCTCTTTCTTGTTGCTACCCTCAACAAAACGTCAGATAAACAACATAGAGAGAGGGTTTGATCAGACAATAACAAAGAGCCGCCAGCTCTCGTTAGGCTATTTTTGTGACCAACAGCGTTTCACCAAACACAACTGCACCAGCCCCGCCATCTCTCGTTAGGTGATGGTCTGGTCTAACGACAAAGTGAGGCGAGCGTGGGTGATCAACCTTGGCTAGTACTGTGATCACCTGCAGCGTTTTACGAAACACAACAACTGCAAGTAGCAAGCACCAGATCGTGCAGAGATCTACAAGGTCTTACAAGTTTTTTTTTTTCTGATGATGGGGCAACACTTTCGTCGCCTCTCTAAGACTTAGCGCGCGAGAGATCTACAGGTCTTTACTCGTTTTTTCATCGCCTCTTTGAGGCTCAGCGCAAAAGAAATGTGTGTTTAAACTTAGGGTTGATCCACACCCTATTCACTTCTATGTCTTACGCCCATCCACACCTTGTCTAGGCCTTTCACACCCACTAAAGTTTTCTTTCTTTATCCTTTCACCCATCCATTCCATACTCCACATTGCTCACATCCTTCCTTTTGTCCACTTCTGATTGGGCACTCGGCTATTTTGCACCTTGTAGAGCTTGTTCATAGTTTGGAGGGTCGCTCACACATTTGAGGTTCTCATACACATTACTTTTGGGAGTTCTTTCACACTGGTCACATGCTATGTGTGGGTAGTTCACATGCATTGTGAGTGTTATTCACACGCTTTAAGTTTCCCTAGTGATTGCTCACATGCACACATTACTATTGAGCTCATCGTGATTTATTTGTGCTTTTATAACCTTGATCTCATGCATTAGCACATTGTTGGGCTTGTGTCACACATTTGGGGGATTTTGTGGGTTCATGTACACACCTTAGGCCCTTATACGTGTTTTTTCACAGATGCCTCATACTTTGGAAATTTTGGATGTTTATATGGCGCCGAGGTGCAGCATTGTGTATGTATGCCATGCAGGAGAGCTATTTGTATATCATGATGATCAGATATTTAGCTCGGATGAGAAGGCATCATTATCATGCTATTTTAATGAGTGCAGAGCTATGTACATGCATGCATATTTACTTCCCTTTGTATGGGATCAGACGAGGAGCTATGGTGCACACTTGGATTTCATTGGTTGATTTGGGACCCTTTGCACATACCAATACTTATGGGAGGAGTGGTATGTGTGCAGGTATGGGTTTGATCCATATCATTCCACCGAGGATGATGATGATGTTTGTGATGCAACTATAGATGATTATATGGGTGATGATGATCATGGGGAGCATTCATGGAATCTTGTCATGATAGTATCAGATCCTTGGAGGATGTGTTTCCAGTTTTCTTACACTTTCACCGCTATCACAATGGTGTTTGCATGGGCCTTTATATTTTAGACGACTCACCTCGACATCGACTAGCCATCATCTCATTGATTCTCATTTACTTAGGCTAACTCATTCATTGTATTATGATGGGGATGATGAGGATGCTGATGTATTATATACACACACACACACACACACATGATGATATTGATGTATTGCACAGATATGCACATAATCATTGTGATATACGTGCACATGATGCCACTAACACATATGCACATGATGATGATGTATGCGATAGTGATGTGTGTGAGTTAGATCACGTGGGCATGATCTCGAGGGGCACAGATGGTAGCAAGCATACCAAGCAGTGACACTTCTATGCCTATCATCTTCGGATCATGAGGATACTCTAGTTGATCGTGATGACATTCTAGAGGATAGTGTGCATTTGATTAGTGACACATCCATTAGCACATTTGGGATAGGTGTATCCATTAGCGCACTTGAGAATAGTGATACTCTGCATACGAGTGACAGAGACACCTATGAGCATAGACCTGAGTTCCTAGTGTTAGATGTATTAGGCTATGCTTCTAGGATTTCTATGTGTGGAGATATCGCTAATACGATCACTAATTCTAGTATTCATAGCATTCCTGTGGCAATGTTCGTGTGGTTAGAGTTCATGTATTTGAGTAGTACTCAGGCATAGTGCATGTGAGTAGTGATGATTTTTCTCAAGTTAGATCTTGTAGGAGAGGTAGTATTATGCATATGGATCTAGAGAGCTTTGTATTTGATTTGGGCATTTTCCTAGATCAAGTGAATAGAGAGATTGACCTATCTTGGGATATAGGTTATACATGGATTCCATTGATGGACACAAACCATGATAATGATGATGATTTTAGAGATTGTGAGGATGACATGGTCACTGGTTTGATGGATGATGATCATATCCGTAGTAGATCATATGGCATAGATCTTGAGAGATTTGTATTTGATCTAGACATCTCCTTATATTCTATATTGTTGGAGATATCATGGGATGTAGGTCACATAGGGGCATCATTGATGGAGATAGACCATGTTTATGAGGATGACCTTGGAGGCCTTGGGGATGCCATATATGATGATTTAGGTCATGATAACATTGTTGGAGATATCATGGGATGTAGGTCACATAGGGGCATCATTGATGGAGATAGACCATGTTTATGAGGATGACCTTGGTGGAGGCCTTGGGGATGCCATATATGATGATTTAGGTCATGATAACATTTATCTTTCATGTGAGGATACCTCTTCATTTTTTAGTGTGATGATTATGATGATGCTGATGATTATATTGATATCTTGGATTATCATACACAAATAGAGGGTCTTGCACATGAGGATACAATTCATGGGTCGGATTACACTTTATGCACATATAGATGCAGAGGATCATGCCTTCGACTTTTCGAGTGGAGCTATGTGGGATGATGATGGCATGGGTTCCCATTTGATCTTACATGAGACCAACCTCGAGATGAGTTCATTTGGCTCCCATGGGTGTCTACATGATCCTATATTCTTTGGAGTTGGGATATTCATCTTTGGGTGCATTCTAGCCACTTGAGATGTATGGTGCATTCTATGCCACTTGAGATGTATGGTGGATGATTATGTGGAATGACACTCAGATGCACCTATCACACACCTTTGTCTTGGCCTACATGATGATTCTTTTGCACCATGACTATTCCACATTCCGACCATGAGTGATGGTTACATTCAGTGACACTATGGATGTCAGATTTGCATTATGGTCATCAGGATAGACTTACGAGTTTTCCCTTTGACCTAGGAGCTACTACGTCAACATCAGAGGTTTGTGATGTGCACCATATCTATCCGTTTGACCCAGGAGAATTGACCAGTAAATCACCCACATTGGCTCTCTATATTTTCTATTTGATCTATGTGGTTCGAGGGCCATTGTTTTGGAGTCTACACATTGGCTCTCTATATTTTCTATTTGATCTATGTGGTTCGAGGGCCATTGTTTTGGCTTGGATTTCTCTTATATCTAGGCGGATGCGGTTGTATAGATTACTTCATCTTTGGCATGACACTCATATCTTTTCCATTTGATCCTGGGAGAGCATTCGGATAGCTTTCACCATCGACCGTGATTCCTTATCTTTTCCATTCGACCCTGGAGGATACACGGTTAGCTTTATCATTGATGATGGTTCCTCATTCTCTCCATTCCATGTAGATTAATGTGGAGCCATTGTCCTCGAGTTTACACTGTTCAAGTAAGTTTTTTTTTTAAAAAATTTACTTCAAATTTTAATGACAAATGTTTATAAGTTATTTGTAGGTTGAGTGTTTCTAATAATTCCTTTATCCTTTCCCTTTGACCTTGGAGGTCATACTACTCATGTTATGGTATTGGGTCTTCCATGATAGTGACTTATGTCATGCTTTTTGGCCTTTGTATATAGTCTTTGTATAGGTGTGCACGACCACCCTTCGATTTTGAGGACGAAATCATTATAAGAGGGAATGCTTTGTAATGAAGGGATTTTAGTGAGCACATACATATGGGGGATGGGCCTAGGCACATGGGGCTTAGGGGCATTTGCACATATGTTGTGTAGGGCATATGGGGGCATTGGGACTATAAAAGGCACCGGCCCTAGGATATTGTACCTTTTGACATATGACCATTTGGTTATCTTCTTGCCTAGAGCAAGCTTCCATGGTGAGCTTCTCCCTTCTTGAGATGCTAGGATAGTGACCTACACCCTTGTTATCTACTCCAAGTATTGAGTGGGCCATGTAATAAAGGGGTTTTAGTGAGCACATACATATGGGGGATGGGCCTAGGGACATGGGACTTAGGGAAATTTACACATATATTATGTAGGGCATATGGGGGCCTTGGGACTATAAAAGTCACTAGCCCTAGGATAGTGTACCTTTTAACCTTTTGATATCTTTTACCCTTTTATGATGATATGACATCTTGTCTTCTTGGAGCTTATGTCCAAGCTTCCATGGTTGATTCATGGCAGTCCTTCTATGCTTAGGTGCTACTCCCTATGATGAGTGGCACATGTGTGTACTCCATGCTAATGAGTGCAGTGCCATGTGTGTACACTCCATGCTAATGGGTGCAATCCCTAGGTCCCCTTCATTGCACCTTTACAAGACCGTACTACTAATTGTGGCAAACACATTAGACATTCTAAAATGTGCACATCAAAGATGATGTATCCTTTCTTATCCATTAGCATCATGTGCTAAATAGCTCCATTGGAAATAGATCTTCCAATGTTCTTTATATAAACGTTGATATTTCTGTTTTTTTGGTAGCTTCATGATCAATTAAGTCTTCTTTCATGAGTAGCATACTGATCTTGCATCTCATGCAAGTTTCTCAATGTATAAGAAAGGGGCGAGGCAGGATGACTAGATGATAATTCTCTAGTTTCGTTATCCATATTCTCCAACTTGACATTGAGATCAAAATTAATGCCACTTGATGCAATATCTTACATGCCACTAGGAGCTTCCAAAGCAATGGAAGATGATGTTGACCTAGATGCATCTCCTTGGGCTTGTTTCTTTCGAGAGAGTGTGGTAGATATGCTTAGCTAATGCATATCTTTCTTAGGGCATCCCCTTTTGGATGAAAAAGCCAATTGTAAAGACTATAAAAAGTATACATTTTTTAAAATAAAATATTTCTCTCTCTCTCTCTCTCTCTCTCTCTCTCTCTCTCTCTCTCTCTCTCTCCCCCCCCCCCCAAAATGGAACCCAAAACAACTAATAAATAACTTATAAGTATTTTCCATTGAAATAAATAACTTATTAGAAACACTCAACCTACAAATAACTTATAAACATTTATCATTGAAATTTGAAGTAAATTAAAAAAAAAACTTACTTGGACGTGTAATTAACACTTAGCCTAATGATGGGTGTGGCGTTCTTAGTCAAATGATAGCGGTAGGTGGTGGAACTCAAAAGTTAGACTCTGGGAGATGAATGAGGTTGAGGGTGGAGTGGCGAGCCCCTTCACCTGTGTGGAGGAGCTTGAAGAACGTGTTTTAGCCAACAACAACGCATCATTAGTAGTGTATTAGTAAAGTATAATGATGAGAATCCTAGATATTTTCCATTCATGGATGCCAAAAGCTTGGAGCACATACCTGCCAAATGCTTGGAGCACATAACCATCAATATTAGTAGAGTATAATGATAAGAGGAATGCTCAAGGTCAACTCCCCATCTTGTGAGAGGGGAGATGCAAGCCCATATGGCAACAATCAGTGCATTCGAGGACAATAGAGGACATGAGCCATGGATTGGGGACTCAAACCCCAACAACAATGGGCTGCGAGAGTCGAGATTCTGGGATGATAAGGCTAGCTAACACGAAATAACACGTCACATGTGTTACATCGTTATTACAACTCGCTGTTTTTCTTACTAGCGAATTGATTACACACTCTAGGTGGTCTACCATCTAAGGTCTTCTTCTCGACTTCCAACAGTTGTTGACGGTTGGTTTTGGGCTGCGAGAGTCGAGATTCTGGGATGATAAGGCTAGCTAACATGAAATAACACGTCACATGTGTTACATCGTTATTACAACTCGCTGTTTTTCTTACTGGGGCGAATTGATTACACACTCTAAGTGGTCTACCTTCTAAGGTCTTCTTCTCGACTATCCCAACATTTGTTGACTGTTTTTCTTACTGGCGAATTGATTACACACTCTAGGTGGTCTGCCATCTAAGGTCTTCTTCTCGACTATCCCAACAGTGTTGACGGTTGGTTTTGGTCACTAGTGTTGCTTGGAGAACAAGTCACAACAACTACCAATACCTCACCTGAATGCAAGTTACAATGCCACTGTTACGCTAGTACTCGCCTGGCTTGTTCTACACTTTGCATCCTCCTGATCTCTATTTTCGAGCAAAACTTGCTGGTAGTATGTAGGGAAACACATTATACATATTTAGAGCAAGGGTTGAGAATACTAGGGTAGGCTATATTTGGTTCATTATTGTTCAATCCTTGACGCTCGCCCATCTGGCATCCACACCTTAAGGCTTGGAACTTGGAAGTTGGATGAACAACGTTTGCCCAACTGGCATCCACACCTTGGAATTTGGAAAGTTGGATGGGCCTGATTTTTGATGACTTTATATTTATTAATCAATATTATTTTTTAAAATTTTCTTAAAAACTTACCCTTTGATAGAAAAACTAAAATTTTTGCATTTCTTTGAGAAGGGTTGAGAGTTCAATGGGCCACACAACTTTTATCTGTGTTGTATTAATTAAATGCCACCGACGTGGCATTTAATTTATACAACACTATAACCTAAGCCTACCTACCCCACCTAGCCACCCTGCCTCTCCCCCTGCCTAGTTACTCCAGGGCCCCACGCCACCCCCGGTCTCCTCCCCTTGCCCATTCTCTCAAAGGGGTCACAGTAGAGGAGAACCTTACATCAATTTGTCTCTCAGCAGCCGTATGCCACTTTCTCTATCTACCTCAATCGTAATGTCATCATTATCTGTTGGTAGTATCACTTGCTCCATTCCCTCTCTATCTCATGCGCCCTCTGTAGCTTTTCTTGCTGAGCTATGGTCGCGCTCTCTTTCTCTCTCTTTAATCTCTATCCGTTTTGTTGGTCTTGAGGACCCAACCCATTACACGATGAGATCAGGGAGGAGAGAAAAGGGGTGGAGGATTAGAGGCATGGAGATGGTGAAGGAGTTGTTGTTTTCTGGTTGCAAACTGAAGACGACCTCAAAATCATCCTATAAAGGGAATAGTAACAGGTAAGACACATTGCAAACAAAATCAAGGAAATTATTCTCTTGCTAAAAACATATATTTAAAGATTTGCTACATATCCTTGCAAACTCCTTTAGGTAACAAACACCAATTAATTAATACTATCCTCAAAAACGTTTTGGGGCCACTTGCATAAATAAACACCAATTAATTAATACTCTTACTAGGCCACTTGCAAAAATAAGCCCCTACTGCACCCGCCCTTTGTACGTATCCAGTGCGATTCGAATTACGCTATATAACCATCGTATCCCCTGGCTTGTCGGGTCCCGTACCTTACACGCGCTTCTTGCCCATTTGCCCTAATTCTCTAGAGTGCGTTAAAATTTCTCCCTATCTTTGACTCATTCATTAATTTATTTGTCAATTTGCTACATACATATCTAATATCTATCCTTGCAAACTCCTTGGGTAACAAACACCAATTAATTAATACTACCCTTAAAAACGTTTTGGGGCCCTATTGGGCTACTGCACCTTTGTACGTATCCACTGCGATTCGAATTGCGCTCTATAAACGGTAAACCACTTAAGGGCATCATTAACCATCCGACAAGAGTTGTCGGCGGGCCCGTGGTTGCCCGTCGCATTCTTCGGTTCTTCTGTCTCTCTCTCTCTCCGAGCTTGCGAGCTCTGGCTATGGCGTTGTACTTACTGTGACTTAGCTTATCCAATCGTCTGCATCGCCTTAGCTAGGACTTTCTCTCTCTTTCATCGCCACAGCTATCGCACTTTCCCATTTTCTTTGTTACCTTCTTCCTTTCTGAGTTGAAGCGTTCGGTATGGCTCTCTGTACACTGTAGCTCAGCTGGTCTCATTGCTATATCGCTGTGTAACCTTTACTTCGCCAAACTTCAAAGCCATCGCCATCGCCATCGATTTTACCTCATTTATCCACCTTCTCCTTCACGAGCTGGCTGAAGTTTTGGCAATGGCGATCTGCTTAACACCATAGCTCCTAACCCTAGCCCTAATCTTAGCCCTTATCGCTCTCGCCCTCGCCCTAGCCTTAGCGGTAGTCCTAACGCCGGCCTCTTGCTCTAACCCTTGCACCGCAGCCCTGGCACCTTCCAGCAGACCCGATCCCGGCCTGGTGTTCTCTGGCGCAGTCATGACTCAAGCCCCGCCTCCGTCTCGCCCTGCGAAGGCTCGTGTAGGGGCCAAGCCAGGAAATCCTACTCCGCCGCATTTACTAATGGAGCTCAAGCACCGCATCCTAGTAGCTCTGGGCAAGCTCGCGGACCGCGATACGCAGCAGATCGCAGTGGAGGAGCTCGACAAGCTGGTCGAGACGATCTCCCCCGACTGTGTGTCTGTTTGTCTCTCCTGCCTTTACGATTCCGACATGCAGCAGAAAAGCGTGGTGAAGAAGGAGTGCGTGAGGCTGTTCGGCTCGCTTGCATCTCTGCAGACAGATCTGGTCGTCCCACACCTTGCCAAGATCATCGCCAGTATTATGCGCAGGCTCAGGGACCCCGATAGCAGTGTGCGAGATGCCTGCGTCGACGCCATAGGCATTCTCTCCGCGTGCATGCTTTCCCCTTCTTCACCTTTACCCCCCAAACAGGAAAAAGAAAATGGCACACAGACTGCCTCTGTCCTCACCCTTGCTACCTTTTCCAAGCCCCTTTTCGACGCCCTCAGCGAGCAGAACAAGAGTGTCCAAACAGGTGCCGCACTCTGCCTAGCCCGCGTCATCGAGAGTGCCAAATCCCCCCCTCTCGGTGCCATGGCTCGTCTTTGCCCTCGCATCTGCAAGTTCATGAGCAACCCTAACTTCCTTGCAAGGCCTGCTTTACTAGCTGTAATCGGAAGCCTATCACAGGTCTCTCTCTCTCTCTCTCTCTCGTTTCGTTATTGTTGCTTTGTATTGAGGATATTAATCTCTCCGGTCAAGTCGATCTAGTGCGTCATATATTTGAGTTCACTTTGCAGTGCAATTATTGTGGGAGGACCGATATGTGCAGGGGGAAGATGGGTGCGACTCTCTTATTGCATGTAAATGACAAAACTGGGTTGGATGCTGACTTGTTGCCTGCTGGAATGATGCCCTTCCCTACAGAGCAGGGGAGGACATCATTCCAGATGTATCGGTGTGGCAGCTCCATCCAGTGCTCAAAAAAATGGCTATTTTTAGCGGCCAGAATTAGATTTTAAGTAGCCCATTTTTATAAATTTTAGTTATAAAATCGGGATATAGTCAGAGATTTTGGAAACAAAAACAGGATAGATTTATAAAAGTTGTCCTTATTTTGATTGGTTAATAAATATGGCCGTGTTTTATGATGCTTCTGTACTTTGCATGGACCATCTTGAAGGCCAGGGGTAATCAGTGGAACATGTTTTGAGCTCTGAAAGATGTTTATGAGTGAACCGCAAGCGTTGGGGATGCACTAGGTTTTGCATGCCAAGAAAGGGGTTTTTACCACCGATGAGAAAAGAGCTTTGGCCATTAAAGCACGAGGCCGCATCAAGCTTTAGATGCACGTGCCATGATTACTAGGCCATGTACAAGGTAGACTAGGTGAAGAACGGACCATTGTGAGCTCTAATCTGCAACTAAACAAGATCAATAGTGATAGGGATGCATCAACCCTGGGTAGGTGCATGCCTATGCTGGGTGTTATTAGTGCCTGGAGGAAGGCCAAGGCCTACAAGAATGCAGGCAAGGAGAAATGTGGAGACATCAGTTGCAGACAAGACTGGCCGAAGATTGGTGTCTGAATGAGTCCTTAAGGGTCACATGGATTTTCGCCCATTTTTCTGCCCCTTTAGAGCAGTACTTGAGGACTGACCAGCTGTGTGTGTGTTTTGAGGGAGGGGGGAGTCTCCCCCCAGCCCTCCCACGCCCCCACTCTCCCACCCCCAAATACACCATCAGCCGTCAGCCCTGCTGAGAAGTAGGCATCTAGCAACTAGAAGAAGTTCAGCTCTAGCAAAGACCAAGGAGGTAACTGTTGTCCAGTTTTAGCTTTCATCTTTGAACTTCTATCCTCTATTTATATAGTAATTACTTCACATAATAATAGGGATATGGTGCTTGTAGCCATTTATATGGTAGTGATGTGTGGACGTAGACTAGTAACGGGCCGGGGTATTTTTTTTCTTTTTTAGGAGATTTTTTCTTCCGAACATATATATACACTCTTATGAGTGTGTGTAAGTGACCTTATCATATCACTTCCCTTGTACTTCACTTATTCTTATCAATCTACTTTGCGTGTGCTTCTATCTATCTCTCCTTGCTTATTGCATCTATGTGTGTGTTGGTTGTTACATAGATCTTGACTCCAACAATTGATGACTCTCACCCCTCTCGACAATTGATGACTCTCACCCCTCTCAAGTTGCTCTTTTGATTGTCTTAGATTGAGCTATCTTTCTAGGTGGAGAAGGTATACCTTATAGTGTGAAGTTAGTTACATTAAAAGAGTTTTTAGCATTTCGGAGTATTTCATGCGTGTTTTAGGGCTTGTTCGACGTTGTAAGTTTTGTACAGGCATCCCAAGCATAGTTGCCAGGCGTTTCATGAAACATGTTTCATAAACATTTATTTCAAATCCCAGACGTTTCAAAAATGTTTTATACAAAAAGGGGGGTTACAGGTCGGAAAATTTATATATAAGTTTATAATATGTAAAAAATATGTTGCCTTCCCTGCAAACAATATTAAACATGCATCATTTAAACATTAAAACATATATATACCTAGATGAATCCAGAAACATGTCCAAATTTACCTTTTAGGAACGTACATGTTATATATACATGGTAGTCAACCCACAAGACTATATAACCATTAACTCCATTATGCATAGTATGGACTAGATACTACGGCATGTTATATACTCATGGTATCAACCCACAAGACTATATAACTATCAACTCCATTATGCATAGTATGGACTAGATTTATGACATGTTTACAAGTTTTTAAAAAAGAATCTAGGTAAAAAATGCTTAAATCGTACAGTTCCTAGGTGGACACGAATGAAACATGTTTCATTCGTATGATATGTTTCGTTTCATTCAAATTGAATGAAACGTGTTTCATTGCAACTATGATCCCAAGGGAGTGTTAGTTCGAACTATTTTTGTTCGATTTTGGGTATTCTTCACAGAGAAGCAGCATTTGGTGTGTAGAAAGGGCTGTCAACATCTTTGAGCTCAGCTTCAACATTATCATCGATTTTTACATTCTTGTAAAGTATCATTTTTACACTCTACACTTTGCAATTTTTCACACACGTTGCAAGTTTCCATCGTCATTCAGTGATCTACTGGAGCTATATTGGTTGCATTCAGTGGGCATTGGTAGAGCTTGCAGGTAGTTGGGATATTTGCATTTTGTGTTGGAGATTAGTTACTTGTAGGTAGAAGAATGGTAGGTATCAAATACATCAGTAATACCTAATCTAAGTCTAGTCTATGATATAACACCCAAGTAAGTGAGAGATGCCTGAAAATGATCTGTACGCCACCTTTTATAGGCTTGGGAAGCATATATGGACTTGCCGACCTGCTGTCGGCCAGGTCCCTATATTATTTTGCTGCCGGGACAACCTCTTGGTTGGTCCTTCAACTGCTGGTTGATAGTCACCTGGTACCACCATGATATCTTTCCTGTCAATATTAGCTGCAGTAGCTCCTGAATCTGGTTCTAAATCTGATCTTTATGTGTTGCCCTCCAGGGATTAGCTGTGGGATTAGCATATACGTGTCATGTACATGACATCCCCTTTGGGATTAGCATATATACATGTCATGCACATGACATCCCCTTTCCGGGAAAGGCATACAAAAATCTTGGTGCAATTAATTGGTCTTTGCGTTCGCTACTTCCTCCTTGACCTCATTCACAGGACCTGGATCTGTACATGTTTTGTCTAGGATAGGAGCATCTTGAATATCTTTGCTTTTTGAGAGGTGATGTCCATGTAAGAGACCACAGGGCTGGAAATTGCCGTTCTTCTCGATTTTCAGAAGTCTTCTGACATGATGGATTAAGCCCCCCTGTACAGAAGATGGGGTTCCTTTTTTTTTTCCAGAAAAGGAGATGCATCGTGGATTCTCGGAGTTTCCGCCCTCTACTCCTTGGTCATACCAGGGTCCTTATTCAAGTCCCGCAGGGTGTTGCAACTCCCTATGCTGGTCGCTGAGGCAATTTGTTTCGAGGCAGGGAAGAGACTTCAGGAGCAAGGGATGATTTGAGGAAATGTTACCCTTCCCTTTTCCTCCTTGGAGCATATCTTGTACTCTACCTAACACAGACGAGGAGAGAACTCCTAGGGAGCGGTCGCCTTTCTTATTGCGGCCACGCTGTACCCCCTTATGCATTTGTGCCTTGCACGGCTAGTGCATGTCCATATGCACAGCTTAAGTTCCATGGCTGGTCTGAATTGGCAGTCTGCCTATCTATAGATGTTAGAAACATGTGCTATATGCTCCATCATTTAGATTTAACATCAAGATAAGTTTAGCATGAGTTTTGGCCAGCCCATTACACTTGCGTCACTTGTCTGCTAATCGTGTTTTTATGTGCTGGGAGTGTTTAACATCAAGATAAGTTGCCAGTCCAGTACACTTGTGTCGCTTGTTTGCTAATCGTGTTTTCATGTGCTTGGAGCTGCAGGTTGGAGCTCTTGGCCAGCAACAACTAGTATTGCTGATGCCATGTGTGCATGAAGCCTTGGAGAGCAGTGACTGGGCAACTCGGAAGGCAGCAGCAGAAACACTCAGCTGTGTAGGCTCCAACCTTGGGCCTGCATTGTCATGCTTTAAGTCGACGACCCTTCAAATTCTGGAATCTTGTCGATTTGATAAGGTTGGTGGCTTTTGTATGGATTCTTCTGCGTATGCTTATTTTCACTTTTCAGAGTACTTTTCTGTCTTTACATGAATGATTTGTAGTGCTCTTGCAGGTGAAACCAGTTAGAGACAGTGTACATGACGCAACTCAGCTATGGAAAACTTTGCCATGGACCGTTTCTGACTCTCCTGGATTAGCAATAAAGTCTGGTAGTTCTTTGACTCGTTTACTTTATAATCTAGTTACAGATGTGCTGTCATGACCAGTGCATGGGGTAGTTTTGGCCAAAAAGAATGAAAAATTGCTTGCATTTTTTTTTTGGCCATTATTTGATATGGATCTTGGAAATTTAACTAAACCTATCTAACCGCTGTTGCTGTGTTCTGAGACATGGTTGTCACAGACGGCCCTGAATTGGCTGTTGCAATGCAGAAACTTGGGTTGCGTAGTCCTAGTTCAGTTGATAAAGAGACGAGCCCCATAGCAACAGAGAGTCCCAGAAATGAGAACAAACCTGAAATTTCTAGTCCGAATCAGCTGCTCAAATCATCTGAAAAGCCTCTTGAAGCTGTCAAGAAGAGGGCTCCTGCTCTTATGGATAAGAAACTGAATCCAGAATTCTTTGAGAAGCTGGCTGCAAGAAATGCAGATGACTGGCAGATTGAAGTTGTGGTGCCTCGCAGTTGCCCACCGCCACTGGCCGAAGAACCAGAGATGTATATCAAAGAACGGAATGTTGAGGTGAATGACCTTCCTTTGGGATCAACTTCAAAGAGAGGGAAGCCTGCCCAGGGTAATGAAAGACCCATTCAGGATTCTCATATGGTATCTAATGAGAAGGAAAGAGAACCCACTGGCCCACAAAGTCGTTCTTTGGCCAAAGATGAGAGCCCATTATCAAGGAGCCATGGATTAAGAAAAATGTCTGAGAGGCAAAAGGAGGTCATGATGGGATTGGACAAGAATATTCTTAAAGGTGGTATGTATAATCAGGCTTGGGAAGCATATGGTCATGTAACAAGCCTATCAAGCAATAGTGGGCTTGAGGAAAGTCAGGCATTGAATGAAAGATCAAACTGGCATTTTATCCACAAACAGCTTACTCGGCTTGAGCAACAGCAGTCAAGTCTTATGCAGATGGTTCAGGTATATTTAGAAATTGGATGTTTCTTCCTCCATGTGGCTGGCTTCTTAATAGTGTTCCAAATTCTTATGTACTATTTCTTAGAAATTTATATGCATATTTTGATCATTGAAGTATGTTTTCTAGTGAACTTCTAAAGCATTGTGTGCGTGAGTGCGTGTATGTGTTGCGTACATGGATATATCTAAGTTATGTTTTTGAAACCCCCTCAGAGAGATGTTGTCAAGCTCGCCTGCTTGAAAACTCCTCGTCCTCTCCAAGTCCTTCACGTTTTTGCATGAAGGGTTTTTTCGAAGAGCTAGGTTTTTCAAGCAAGCAAGCTTAATGTCAAGCCTCCATGCAAGGAGCTCTGGCTCTGTGAATCTAGCCTGTATTTCAAAACAAACGAAATCTTGAAATTTGTCTTGTGACTATGGGCCGCAGGGACCTTGATGGGTTGTCAGTGGCATGGACCAAGGATGAGGGAGTATAATCAGACTAGTGCAAGGTCTTAGCGAAAATTTTAGCGGGATTTTGCTTACGAGGACATTGGTTTGGAGTTAATAGAAGCAGATAAGAAACGGCTAAGTGAAATAATTTCAAGGCTGATGGTGAGAAGCTCATCATGTTGAGATGCTATCGTTGATTGAGCATTTGCACCTTGTGAAGCTTGTAAGAAGAAAGAAGCCTTCAATGCTGGTGAAATCAGTGGAATATCAGTTAAATTTAGGAATGTGTGAAAGTAATTTTATGGACAGTAGGTTCATGGTGGTGGATCATGAGCAGTAGCTGGGGAGCGATAAGAACTATCATCAGGGCAGTTCTTAGTCTGGTGGAGTTGTGGCCTTGTCTTGGCGGAGTTGGCAGGTGTATTTGGGGGATGCATTACGGTTTTATGCCTTATGTTTATTGATTAATTTAAGGTACATTTAGTAAAGAGTTCTGGGTCTTCCTTCTAGGTGCTTGGACTGCAGGAAGCATGTGGGACTGATTAGGAGATGCTTGGGAGGTGCTTTTGAACTCAAGGAGCTGCCTCTGGGTCAATTATTACTTGTGCAGGATTTACCTTTTCTTAGGGTTATTGATAAGGGTGGCTTTGTTGTGGGAGAAAGTCTGGTCATCATGTTTGTAACACGTGGAAGCTCTGGGGGTCTTCTCTCAGCCCTAAACACTACTGAGAACATGTTGATGCAAAAACGCAAACAGAAGGGAGAGTAGAGAGAGAGAGAGATATGTTGGAAATTCAGTATATTCATATGGTACAAAAAGGTACCTACAATCTACAGCCAAAGGTTGCCTTCTTGAAAAGGTGTAAATCACCAAAACAGTCCTAAACTTGGACCCATTCCCGAATGACTCTATCCTTGAGCACGTGCGCCCTTTTATCGCCCCTTTGGACACTTGGAGAACTGGCCGACTGCTGTCGGCCAACTGACTAGACATTAAATCGAATATATTGATGCTCCTACAGCTGACAGTATCCTTGGTACAACCGACTCTCCTGTGTGCAGCCGACAGCCCCTTCATGCACGACAGCATCCTCTTCATGTCCTTCTCCTAGTCCACTACTACCACATCTGCACTTTATGCTCCAACTTCTAGTTCTTATCATCTTTTTCTGGCTGCCCCATTCTGGACTAGCATCAGGATATGTCCATGGGCAAACATGCACATGACATCTGTTGAGATTCAAGCTCGATGTTAGCTTATGCCAGTTGCACTATGTGCTGGCATGTTAGGTAGTAACATGTGTGAGACATAAATGTCCGTGTCGAGCTGATCATAGTGTGTGGACATTAGCTAGGGTTAGCAATGTGTGGACACTACACATAGTGTGTGTTGTAGATTATGGATTATGGCTTTATGCATTGTGTGAGAAGGGAGATGGCTTTCCTCTATGGTTAGGGTTTAATAATACATTAGGGTTTGCTCCTGTGTGTGTCTCTCTTCTCCCTCTACCTGTTTTTCATCATGGTATCAGAGCTTGGTGCTCTCTATTAGGGTTTATGAGTGAGTGAGAGAAGAGGGAGAAGAAGCTGTGAAGAAAAGCTGTGAAGAAAAGCTGTGAAGCTAGCCATTGGAGCTGTGAAGCTTGGAGCACACCGATTTTCATCAAATCTGAGAGCTTGGCCTACCGGGTAAGGACTACTAAACATCCTTGAGCGGATTGCAGGTGCAAAAACACAAACAACACCAGCTTTGAGCAAAGAGAAATTTCTGTTTTGCAAGCTCTCCGTTGAAGCTTGAGTGTGGTGAATGTATGATGCAAATAGTTGCAAATCTGACAAAGAATCATGTATCTGGCAAATGGGAATGTATTGGCAACTCATGTGCAATTTGGAGCAAAGTTGATGCATTTATGTGAGTGGAAAATCACTGGTTTGAAGCCTTCACAAAAATAGAGAAAAGGGTCCATTGTTGATGCAATTAAAGCTAGTTTTTTGTAAAAATTACTACATTGATGGATTAGGCACATGCCTAGGTGTGTTGGGCATCTAAATATACCATCAAATATCATTATAAGCTTCTCAAATCAACCCTACAGCAAGTGGCGCTAGCAGATGTGCAGAAACAGAGCAGTTTTCTCACAATTTTGAAAAGTGGAGGCCAAATTCTACTTGGTTGATTGATTAAATTCAGAATTTGCTTAGCAATTGTGATGCACATACTTGAGGAGGTTGCTATATGATTGTTTGAAGCAATTATGCATTATGGAGCTGATTATGAGCTGATTGAACAGGCTGTCTACTGTGATTAGTGAAACAGAGGGTGATTAATCGGCTAATTACTCTGTCAACTTAAACAATTGGTCTAATTCCTTTTACATGGAGTTAGTAGATATCATTGCTAAGCTAATGAATGCTTGGTCTCTCAATGTGGACAAGAATCAAAGGAATTAGAGCACTTTTACTACTGGTCTTTTCTGGTTTTACTGGTTTTTCTCAAAACAGAGAAGGGGATTTGATAAATTTGGTATGTACGTACCTTGGATGGTGTTGATATGCAACATTGAGCTTGTTTAGGTGTCAATGCAAGTTATCCACACTTGATTGAACCACTACATTGCAATTTGAAGTCTTGGAAAGCGCGCCAAAACAAGGTACTTTGGACTGCGTATGTCAGTTCAATTTGAATGCAATCAGTTTGATTTTCTACATCAACAGTGAAGTTCGTTGAGTACTTTGAAGTATCTGGAATACTTATTAGAGTGTGGTTGAGCTGAGGAAGGCTTATTTATAGATTTGGACGTGTGCGGAAGGTGCATTTGCATTGAGCAAATATGTCAGACAACCCAGTATAGATTGTGGGTGAGAAGTTGGATAGAAAGAACTTCCAAGCATGGAAGTATAGGATTAAAAGCTTTTTGAAAGGAAAAGGGTTTTGGAACCTTGTTACAGGTGCGGAGCCAGAGCCGGAACCACCCCGACAACCTACACAACAACAGGTTGTAGCTCATTACTAATGGTCAGAGAGAGCATACAAAGTTTTGCATTACTTGTCTATATGTATCTCGGATGCTATACTCATATATATACATGATACTGAGAAACCCAAGGATGCATGGGATACATTGGTAGAGCTGTTTGATACAGACACTAGTGCTCGTAAGTCTCAATTGAGACAACAGATTCATAATGTGAAGCGAAAAGGAAGGAGCATCCATGATTATGTACAAGAGATAAAGAAGTATGCAGATGCATTGGCAACAATCAATGCTCCCATGTCTGATGATGATTTGGTAGACATTGCCTTGTGTGGTCTTAGCAAGGAGTACAAGTCTTTTGATACATCTATCTCTGTTCGGAGTACAAGTTTACCAGATTTTGATGAGTTGGTTTCACTCTTACTTGTTGAGGAAATCAAACTCAGTAACTCTTTTCATGATGCATCTACTAGCCATGATGATAATGGCAGAAATCAGGCTTTCTATTCACAAAGGGGATTTAGAGGCAGGGGGAGATTTGCATCACGTGGTCGTGGTAATGGTCGTGAATGGTAGGATAGGTCACCACAACAGAACTTTCAGCCTACATATGGTGCTAGAGGTAGTCGTGGATATACACCTCAGAGAGGTAGAGGTAATCCTCGTGGTAGAGGAAGTTGGCAAGGCCAACAAACATCTATGCAAAATGTGGAATGCCATTACTGTGGGAAATTTGGTCATATAGCACGTGATTGTTTTCGCAAACAAAATGATTTGAGAGGGGGTAGAGCACAACATGGTGGAAATTATGCAAATGGTGAAAATTTTGCATCAAGCAGTAATGATGGCAGCACAAATCACTTGTTTGCCATGAAACATGTTGTGGGATCTATGATGACAAATGGTGAAAGTGATGACACTTGGTATATGGACTCTGGAGTATTCATGCGCGGATCAAACACAGAGGTCCACTATCATTTTGTCAGAGAGAAAGTGTTGGATGGTACAGTGGATTTGCAGTATGTGAAGACTGAAGAGCAGGTGGCCGACATCTTTACAAAGCCACTTAGCAAGGAGAAGTTTGAGTACTTCCGTACTATGTTGGGAGTACATGGGATGAGCTTGAGGGGGAGTGTTGAGAGCTTTGATAGTGTTGAGAGCTTTGATAGCCCAAGCTCATCTACATCTTCATCTATGGCAGTACATCATGAGCTTGAGAGGGACTGTTGAGATTCAAGCTCGATGTTAGCTTATACCAGTTGCACTATGTGCTGGCATGTTAGGTAGTAACATGTGTGAGACATAAATGACCGCGTCCAGCTGGTCATAGTGTGTGGACATTAGCTAGGGTTAGCAATGTGTGGACACTACACAGTGTGTGTGTTGTAGATTATGGATTATGGCTTTATGCATTGTGTGAGAAGGGAGATGGCTTCCCTCTATGGTTAGGGTTTGATAATACATTAGGGTTTGCTCCTGTGTGTGTCTCCTCTCCCTCTACCTGTTTTTCATCAACATCCCTCTTTGCTAAACTTGATGACGGGATTCCAACCTGTTCTTGGATGACTGTCATCATCCCATTCTTTTCCCGAAGTCCCTCTGTCATCCATCCATCTCTGGCAACCCTTTTTACGGAAAACCAGGCCTGGTTTCCAAAACCACTCTGACTTTGAATAATATCTATGCATCTGTTCCTTCGAGTCCCTGATCCATTCTTGCCTTGACTCTGAACTCTGTCTTGGTCTTCATTCTTTAGAAATGAGTCTGGTACTCTCACATCACCCCTTGGAGGATAATCCTCCCTTGGGACCGTTGCCCGAGAACCTATCTGGCTCACAGGACTGCCATCTCCTTTGGCTTTGTGGAACACCACCAACAAACCTCTTGGGAGCTCTTCCCGATCTTGTGTTCCTTGCCTTGGGCTTTGTACCCGTGCACTTTCCTGTACCTTGGACATGTACACCATCATATAGGACTGAATTAGTGTTTAGCTTTGTTGAGCCTGATGCTCTGATACCAATGTAACACGCGAAAGCTCTGGGGGTCTTCTTTCAGCCCTAAACACTACTGAGAACATGCTGATGCGAAAACGCAGACAGAAGGGAGAGTAGAGAGAGAGAGATATGTTGGAAATTCAATATATTCATATGGTACAAAAAGGTACCTACAATCTATAGCCAAAGGCTGCCTTCTTGAAAAGGTGTAAATCACCAAAACAGTCCTAAACTTGGACCCATTCCTTAGTGGAATGAATGACTCTATCCTTGAGCACATGTGCCCTTTTATAGCCTCTTTGGACACTTGGAGAACTGGCCGACTGCTGTCGGCCAGCTGACTGGACATTAAATCGAATATATTGATGCTCCTGCAGCAGCTGACAGTATCCCTGGTACAACCGACTCTCCCGTGTGCAGCCAACAGCTCTTGTCTTGCAGCCGGCAGCCCCTTCATGCACGACAGCATCCTCTTCATGTCCTTCTCCTAGTCCACTACTACCACATGTGCACTTTATGCTCCAACTTTTGGTTCTTATCATCTTTTTCTGGCTGCACCAATGTAACACGTGGAAGCTCTGGGGGTGTTCTTTCAGCCCTAAACACTACTGAGAACATGCTGATGCAAAAACGCAGAGAGAAGGGAGAGTAGAGAGAGAGAGATATGTTGGAAATTCCATATATTCATATGGTACAAAAAGGTACCTACAATCTACAGCCAAAGGCTGCCTTCTTGAAAAGGTGTAAAGCACCAAAACAGTCCTAAACTTGGACCCATTCCTTAGTGGAACGAATGACTCTATCCTTGAGCACATGTGCCCTTTTATAGCCCCTTTGGACACTTGGAGAACTGGCCGACTGCTGTCGGCCAGCTGACTGGACATTAAATCGAATATATTGATGCTCTTGCAGCTGACAGTATCCCTGGTACAACCGACTCTTCTGTGTGCAGCCGACAGCCCCTTCATGCACGACAGCATCCTCTTCATGTCCTTCTCCTAGTCCACTACTATCACATCTGCACTTTATGCTCCAACTTCTGGTTCTTATCATCTTTTTCTGGCTGCCCCCTTCTGGACTAGCATCAGGATATGTCCATGGGCAAACACGCACATGACAATGTTTCAGCTGGTCTCCTGTTGTATATGCAAGGCAGCTGTTTGAGATCCGCTAACATGCATTTGTTGGATTGTCTAATGGCAGCATTAGTGTCGTGGAGGATAGCCCGATTGATTGCTCAAGGGTTGCAAGGGTACCAGCTGCATCATCATGTTTCAGCTGGTCTCCTGTTGCATATGCAAGGCAGCTGTTTGAGAACCACTAACATGCATTTGTTGGATTGTCTAGTGGCAGCATTAGTGTCGTGGAGGATAGCCCGATTGATTGCTCAAGGGTTGCAAGGTTATCAGCTGCATTGCGTGGGGGATGTTACGTGGGCAATGGAGATACGGTATGCGGTATTGTTGGAGGAGGATGGTTGAGGCCTTGCTTTGAGGCCGCAGCAGTGTAGAATCGCCCCCTCTGAGACCCATTATAATCCAAGCTCATTGTTGGGACCCTTTTGCTCTTGGAACTTACAGTGGGTATATTTTTTTGCAGCTTTGCATGTATGGCACTTTTGATGTTGTGAGATTCCTCTGGCAGAGACTGGCAAAGCATCCAGGGCAGCTTGGTGGCTTAGAATGGAGAAAGGGCCCTTTCTTGAGGAGTTTCTACATGACGTAGGTTGTCCTAGTGGAGGCAGGGATGCTAGTTGTGATCAGCTCTCTAGAGTCTAGGCTGATGCATTTTTAGTTTGTTACTTTAAGGATCTTTCATATTGGGATAGAAACATTTTGAAGCAAAGAATATCCTTGTCTTCATAAAATTCTTACGTCTTTTTTAGAGGATGCACACGTCCGAGCTGCTGTTTTTCCTTCACAAGTTAGTTGTTTTGTGTTTTGAATTCTGCTATGCTGTAGCAAATACTTATCAGTAATGTGCCAGGGTGCCTCCTTTGACCGTATATTCATGGGCGATTCTTTTCCAGGACATCATGGCGAGCTCTCAGGAAAATATGTTTGTGCTACAAGCTAGAATACGAGACTTGGAGAATGTGGTGGAGGATATGGCGTGTGAAGTTGGGTTTTCTGGTGGGAAGAGGCTAAACGTTGGTGTTCAAAATAGTAGCTTAAGGCCGCCTGGCAGATATTTTCCAGTGCCCGAATACGCAAACCCTAGGTTTGGAAAAAGTGTGGACAGTCTTCGTCCATTTGCAGACAGAGTCTCTGTATCTGAAAGTGTGAATAAAGGCATGCGGCATGCTGCATATCGGCCTTCTGAACCTGCTCTTGAAGATTGGGATGAGTTCTCATTTAGAGGTTCCAGAGGTGGGCTGGCAGGAGCTTATGTGTTGGATGGCCAAGCTGCAGGGCTTCGACATAACAATGTGGGAGGTCCTAGTGATCTACCAAAAACTGATAGGGAAAACTCAGAAAATGATCAGGTTGGAATGATAAGAGTGTGGGACAGGGTGCCTGGTCCTGTCAGACTCGGGGAGGGCCCTTCAGCAAGAAGTGTCTGGCAGGCATCTAAAGATGAAGCCACTCTTGCAGCAATACGTGTGGCCGGTGAAGATGCAGAGCTTTCAGAGGTGGATGCTCTTTCCACTGCAGTTTCTAGGCTTGGCCCTTCAGAGTCTGGTTCTGAGAGCTTACCGCACAAGGATGCTGGCGGTGGTGGGAATGATAAGGGTCAGTATTGGAGCTTATGGGGTTCTGCCATAGAGTTTGTTTACGCAGGAGACATGGAGTCAGCCTATACTGAAGTGCTATGTGCTGAAGATGAGGTGATGCTTATGAGACTGATGAATCGAACGGGACCAGTCTTGGATCAGTTTACCGTCACAACTGCAACTGAAGTGCTGCATGCTGTTGGACAGCTGCTTCAACAGCAAAGCTATTTTGAGTTTTGCCTTGCTTGGATCCAACAGGTCATTTTCATCCCTGTGTGTCTAAATGCCTAAGATTGTTTCAAACCAGGGACTGTCTGGTTGTCAATAAGATATATTATATTTGCCTTTTTGATTTGGCATCCCTTTACGGACTGGAATCTTACTGCAGGTTGCTGATATGGTGGCTAACAGTGGAGCGGAGTGCCTCGACCTTTCTCTGGATGCAAAAAAAGACCTCCTGATGGCTTTGCAAGAATCTGCTAGTATGGATTTGCCAGATGGCTGGGTAGGCAACAACATTGATGAGCTTCTACAACAGCTTGCCAATGCATGGTCCATGGACATTGTGCCTGTTTGTACAGGCTAGTAACATTACTTCATAGCCAAGTCTAATCTACTTAACTTTTTCTGAGGCGTGGCATCATGGGACCTGCAAAACTGCTTAAAAGCAGCTTTCACCTGACAACCATTCTTGACTCCGAAGTTTTAGAGGGGCATTTTGTTCAAGTCCTGCACAATCAGACTGGTATGGATGATATTGGATTTGCTCTGTACACAGTACTCGTGCTAGAGTGCCATGCTTCTCCAGGTTTGATTCAGCACATCCATTGGGTGTTAATTAAGGAACCTATGGTCGTATATGTTAGTGTAGTCGATCTTTGCTTGTAGGATTTAGAATCGGTGAGAGAGCAGTCTCATTTGTCAAAAGAGAGAGAAAGAAAGAAAGAAGAAAGAAAGATATATTAACGTCTCCTAAAGGCCGAAATGGCCCATGAGACCAAAACAAGGTACAACTGAAGATGATGATGTCTCATCATAACAAATCTGAAAGAAAGAATGAAAATAGTAACATCCTAAGAGAGCTAAGAGCTGAAAGCTGAACCGCGGAATCGTCGCGGTAAACTCCTCCGGTGGTGGGCAATGATGGCTCGAATCTACCGATGGTGAGGGGGTCGTGGACGCGATCCTCATGGTCGTGGGTGTCTCGCTCTACTGATGGCAATGGCTCTATCCAGGGTGACTCCTCTGGAGGGTGTTTTGCCAGGTAGGCCTGTAGATGGGGGAGTAGAGGCTGGTGGGGTTACAGTGCTGGCTCTAAAAAAATCTGTGAGGGCTCTCTGTCTAGGCGGCTCTGGTCCCACTGCCCTCCTGTCCCTCAATAGGCTCTCTCTGTGGCGTCTAAGCTCAAGTATGAAGAGCCCTAAGCACCTTTGGTCCTCAAAGTCCATGATCCGACGCAAAGGGTCCAAAGCCTTCCCGGAACAGGCAATGGTACCTCCCTCGGATCTCATAGTAGACAGTACAACGACATATATAGTGTTCCTCCGACTCCACCTCTTGATGGCAAAGCTGGCATATGCGGTCCTCTAGTGATATATCCTCATATCGACTTGTCTCTATCCTTAGCCGGTGTGAAAAGGTGCGAATCTGTCCAATAGCACTCCGAATACCATGTGAGAGGTGTCTGTCCATGTAAGCATGGCGTATAATAAACCCGTCCGAATAGAGGTGTAAAAAATGACTATGGTAGTGTGCCATTTTCGTGCCCAGCGGTTGCGGGGGCCTGACCCATGTCCTCTCTGTATCTAGTCTCACAATGTCCTTCCTGATCACCTGATTCAGCTCTGAACGGCTGAGATCTAAGAACGGGCAGTCCAGGCTGTAAGCAAAAGGCGGGAGTGCATCAATACTCATGCCATGCAAGGTCAGCCATGTGCGCATCTGGGCATACCAACATTGGGTGTCTCCCTCATCGGCAAGCTGTTTGGAGGAACTGAGTGCTAGGCGAGGGTATTTCTGCTGAGGGAGCCCCCATATTCTATGGAGAAAAGTAACTGCATGGAACAAAGCCTCAGTAACCACTGGGGCAGCCCCCATCTCTGCCCTGATGATCTCATGTGGTACAGATGACTTGCTCCGAATCATGCATGCAATCATCATCACTAATGGCCTCTCCATATGCTGCCATCCATCGTAATAGTCTCTCTCTCTGGTCCGTCCTGTCCTGCCAATGGCTCCCTCCTCTTATGGAAAAGACTAGGCCCCCATATCTCCGCTCCATAGAGAAGTGTCGATGTAACAAGAGTGTGAAATAGCCATAGTTTCGTGCGTGGCTCCTGAAACTGTATGTCTATGCACTGTCTCTCAAGTGCCCCCAAAGCTGCAAATCCTTGTGCAAAGAGAGAGAGAGAGAGAGAGATGCTTAAATGCGTTGTTTTAAACTGATGCAAGTTTCTCTTTCATTTGATGGGGAAATTTCTAATATATAACTATGCTCGTCATTTTAGAAAGGCAGAGCGCAAATGTTCAAGGTTTCATGTGCATCGATGATATGTAATCAAAGATTTAGTCTTTGTTTGCCCTCAATTCTCTCCATGTGATGGATTTTGTAAAAGTATGCAATCAAGTGAATTGAAGCATCGATTTGCCTTGGGATGGAAAGCCCACTATGCATAGTAACAATAATGTCAACATATAGGAGCTCTATTTAGCTGTGTTAGTTAAGGTGGGACTATCACCCAAAATCGTACATCACATGGCTGTTAGCAGTCTAAGGGATCAAAAAGGGGTGCCTTGATATGGATGTATTGAAAGTGAACCTAAGACTGGTGTTGATTAAGGTGGGCCAAGGTTGGAGAGAGAGAGACTCTGGCCTTTCTTTAGTCGCTTAGCCAATTTATCTTACACACGACAGCGTTTTGGTGCCAATCTCTCTTGATAGAGACAAAGAACACCCCCCAAACATCAACCTCAATGGACCCTCGGGGAGACCACTAAGAATGAGTGCATCAAGCAGTTATCAAAAAAGCATTGACAAATAAACCACGCTAAGCTGGTCAAGAAACTTAGTATTCCCCACCACGAGTCACATGGTCCATCTCCCAAAGCGTACCTCTTCCAAAAGGATGGTTTCTTTCTTTGTTTCAAGGATATCGCCCAAGATACCTATAAGCAAATGCACAGTGTATATTGTGTTTTAAGGCCTCAAGGGACTAGCTATTATTATTTTGGCCATACTGAGTCATTTCAAACCTCCCATTTTAGCCCTACAAGTTTTTCTCAGACACTCTACTGCAGAAATGTTAACAACAATGGTTTTTAGTTGTGCAGATTGTTATGCATATTGGTTTATTTAAATTGCATACAAAGATTTGGCGTTTTGCACATGTATTGTTGATGTACGTTGATGTTGTTTGATTGCATGAAGTGGCTTGTTAACGAGTTTACTATTGGTAATTGTGTTGTCATCTCTCGTTTGGACAACTTGTCCTCGAGCTTAGGTTTCTTTTATCTCCTTGGGTTATCCACGAAGAACGAGGGTAACTAGGGTTGTAAAAACATCAATGTAAGACCATATGTCTTTTGGGCAAGGTACCTTTTGTGTGAGTGGAAAAAAACGATCATACACAAGGCACAGTAGGGAGATGAGGTGGCACAAGTATCCTCTTAAATTTATAAACATAGAGGAGGTGTTCTTCCTCACTTTCAATGTTGAAAGGGGAGTGTATGTTTTTTTTTTCAGCCTTGCTTTGTTTTTTTTCAGCGTTGCTAAAGACGAATGCCTCCTCTAATTAGCTAAGCATCTCCCGATCACCATCAGTGCTCATGTTGTTTTTCACTTCCTCTTGTGCTCTTTGTATTCCCTTCATCGCTTAGGATTCTTCTGTTATTTAGCATCTTCTTAGCAAATAACATCATCTTGGCATGTCTTCAACTCATCTAACGATTGCTTTCTAATGCCAAGCTAGAGATCGGGGACAGAAATCTCATAGCCATTATGTATAGAGCCTCTTTAGACAGATGGCCCTTAGCATGGGGATCTCAAGGTGTTCTTACCTCCATTTCATAAGAGCGAGTGTTGCTAACAAAGGGCGAGGCAGGTAGAGGTGTAGATAGAGAGCCTCTTTAGATAGATGGCCCTTAGCATGGGGATCTCCAGGTGTTCTTACCTCCATTTCATGAGAAGCGTGGGCGAGGCAAGTAGAGGTGACTACGTGTGCCCTGCAAGCAAGCACGAGCGATATTGCAAGCTTACCGCGTTGCCCCTCGTAGCAGCGTCAGCCTCTCTTTGGATCAAGACACTGGCAAAAGCGACGTGACACAGAGACGATAGAGAGTCCTTTGGTGGCGTACCAACATGCTCTACAAAACCACTCGTCAAAAAAAAAAACCACCTGAATATCTCCTGTTTCTGCCACTTTTGGTGTTTAAGCTTCGAGCGGCCTGTCACCGTGGATGCTATTAAAATAGAGCGCTAAAAAAATGATAAAATTGATGACACGGGGATTAAAATGACTAGTGACGTGTCCTGTCTTCGACAGGAGTTACCATTCACATGAGCAGTTTGAATGCCTTAGGGTTTCAGTGGAGAGTCTCAGCAAATTTGCCCCACTCAAGGGTGTTTGCAAGCTTTGATACATAGATGAACAAAAAAGTAACTGAAACCTCATTCACAGGGGAACAAAAGACATAAAGAAAGAAAGTAAAACCTGTCGAGAATGCAATTCCAAGCTTTTAAAGCTGTCATGCGGTGCAGACAATGAAACTGCATTGTGTAGGGGAAAGGGGAATACTTGGCTTGCAAAAACCTTCCTTGCAAGTGGTGATGGTATGGAGGCTGCTTCTTTGTTGGAAGCAGAGTTATCACTCATTATCTCCAAATTTTATCCTTTTTAAACGAGCGAGTCTATACGTGGACACGTGTTGAAAGAATAAAATTTCTAAGATATATATAATTCTTGATATTCGAAAAGGTGTAAGCGTCTCTATCTCTCTCTTTCTCACAATCGAAACTTTGAGTTTTTTCATCTTTCATCTGCTTACTTTTCTTCTCCGCCATGCATGAGCTCTCGTCTGTAAATTTTGTTACAGGTATATATTTTATCATATTTTTGATGAATTAATAATAAGAAAAAATATGCTTAATTTAATTTGTGCAGGATTCAACTTAATGGAATGTGCGAATGTGCATAAGATTATTATATGTGTAAATGTGCATAAAGTTATTTTATGTAACAAGGTCCATTAGCAATTATATTTGGGCAAAGGTTTTTATATATACAAACCTTAGGAGACTTCATATGGTTAATAATATATAAAGCAATATCCAAAAGTGAAAAAAGCAAGCCCAATTTGTACGCACATTTATTATTAGTTTCTTGGGCTTTTTTAATGAATAAAATTCTTTAAATACTCAAGTCGTGGAAGTGGAGCTATATACTTGAGGGAGAAGATTGTACCCAATCTTGTCTTATGTATGATACTCTCTATCCTTTACTCTTTTACTCTTGATGGTGATGTTATTCTATTTCTATTGTCTTGTGTTATGCTATGTTATTTAGTTTCAATTTAATTCAAGTCTTCATATGGTTATTAATATGTAAAGCAATATCTAAAAGTAAGAAAAGCAAGTCCAATTTGTACGTATATCTTTTATTGATTCCTTTGCTATTTTATGAATAAAATTCTCTAAATACTCAAGTAGTGAAAGTGGAGTTACACACTTGAGGGAAGAGATTGCATCCAATCTTGTCTTATGTGTGCTACTCTCTATCTTTTACTCTTTTACTCTTGATGGTGACGTTATTCTATTTCTCTTAACTTGTGTTATGTTATGTTATTTAGTTTCAATTTAATTCAAGTCTTTGTTTCAATTTTGATGTATTTTGTGAGTTTTTAATTATTTCTTCAAGAAGTATAAAAGGATCTCGTGACAGTGGTATTAGAGCTTTGGTTTAATTTAATCTTCTTGAAGCTTGTTAAAGACTTGTGGACAAAGAGGTAAAAGAGACAAAGGTATAAGTGATTTTATGATTTTAGTATTTTTTATTTAATTTAAAGAAGAATACGTTTATGTTTATGTATGGTTAAAACAAGGCTTGTTTTTAATCATTGGATAACAAAATCTCCATCAATCTATTGTCCAAAGGGTAATGCAAGGTGGAAAACTATTAGCGAGTTCGTAAAAATCGTAAAATCATCTTTAATCTCACTAATTCTCTTCATAATCCGTCTGTATCGATCGAATCAACAAGGAAAAGAGCATAGAGTCATAGCAAGATTGCTAAGCCAATGGAAGTCTCTGATTTCTATAATGGACGGTTTGGAGGGCTTCTAGCTTTCAAATATTCTATTTTTCAATTACAAATCTGTGAAGCGCAGCATGAGAAAATTAAGGCCCAAATTCTAAATTTAATTTCTATTTTTTATCTCCTCTTCTTGGATGCATGACGGCCTTGGCGAATTTCTTCCTCCTTCCTTCGCACTACGCAGAGCAGTTTGACTTTATCAAGGGCGGGCTATTCACGCCTAGAGCCCTTAGCAAAGAAAGCTTTTACAAAAGCTTTATAATAAAACTTTATATATATATATATATATATATATATATATATATATATATTTCTTCTCTGTGTGATGCATGACCGCCTGCAGTTCACTTGAGTTGGGGCTCTTTGATAAAAGCTTATATATATAAGGGCTCAATGTCCCTTCTGGGCTAGCTGCTTGTAGCCTTTAATAGCTTTGCCTCAAAGCTAAAATTAAACCTTTTAATAGCTTTAATTACCCTTTTAAAAAGAAAAGAGAAAGCTTATTACTATAAGCTTTAAAAATCTTAAAATTTATATATATATATATATATATATATATATATATATATATATATATATATATATATATATATATCTTATGTATTACGTAAGGCCAAAAAGGTCTATATTTTTGTAACTCCAAAGATTTTCATTGGCCCAAAGAAAAAGGAAAAGAAAGCTTTGTTGAAAAGCTTTAAATCTCAAAAAGCTTTAATTTTTAGAGATCCAAATCTTTCATGAAATGAATATAAACCTTAAAAAGCTTATCACTCTTACAAAGAAAACATTTATGAACTTTATCTCAAGATCCCTCAACTCACCTTCCCTTATTCAATTAAACTGACCACCTATATGTTTTATTCTTTTCTTTATTTTATCGATTTTCAGTGCCTTCTAACTATGTTTAATAGTAAAGCTTAGCATATAAAAAGTAGTTTAAAATTATGCTTCTTGTTCAATTGTTTAATTTTTTTTTCCTTCTTGATTGAATGTTATGGAATTATTTAAGAGAACCTTACCTAGAATTTTATATAAAATACGTTTGTTCACAAGCTTCTTTGTTTTGTAAAGTTTGACTAATTTGGCTTGAAGTCAACATCGACAAAAATGGCTGGTTAATTCTCGATCCGTCGACCACTCTTATTGGCCCCTCAGAGAGACTTCTGGACCACATATCTATCTTTTAGTCGATAAACTCATCGACCATGAGCCTCTACCATGGCCCTTCTTTGAGGGATGGAATTCTATCACCTTATGGGCATGAGGAATCGTTTGGGACTCAACAACAAAAGTCGTACATTTCGATATCATGGAAGTGACCCATAATGCCTTTCCTGCCGCCTTACCTAAACTGTACATTCTATAATTTTTCGACATGGTATGTGAAATTCGTATCCATGTACCCAACTTTTTGGCAGCATTTCCAATAATAGCTATCACAAACCTTATGAACACTTTTCCCCGACATCTTTTTAGATTGTTTGAGCAGAGTTCTTGGTACCCTTGGTCCTAGACAAAAGATGTACCTAAATTTATTTGTTTTGAATTTAGCAATTATGTTCCTTCCTTTTTTTTCTTTTACAATCTAGATTGTTAAAATTGTTATTAGTTTATCATTGTATTTAAATTTTAATAGTACACAACTCTCAAAAACTCACCAAAATTAATTGTACAACATTGCACCAACTACACTCAACAAGTCATGTCAAAAAAAATTTAAATGATTATAGCATTATGACTCGATCATCACCTCATGATCCTCACTCGCCTTTAAAGCTCATACGACTCATGACACAATGTACCCGCTTAGCGTATTTGTCTGAATGAAATCGTGCTATCTTTTAACAATTGCTACGGATATTCAACAATCGGCAATAAGATGAATGGTCAAAGATCTGGACATATGATCACGAAAAAAGTTTTGTTTTTCATACCCATTGCTAACACCATAGTTCTTACTCCAAACATACCCTTTTGTCACCTTTTGGAGTGGATCGACATCATTCGTGGATATAGTATAGAGGATGATTCGTCGAGAACCAAATTACTCCCTAAGAAAATGATAGTATCCGACCATATCCACATCATTAGAAGAAAGTAAATATTGTCTGACTTCTTGTATTCATTTCTCTTATTTTATTTTCGTTATCAAATAACTTTTTGTCTTGGGGTTGGTATCCCTTTATCTTTATGTCCATAGTCAATTTATCTTTTTTTTAATTATTTTTTATCATAGTATGTTTCTCACATTTTTCATAATTTTAATCATCACAAATTAAAACGTCACATATGCTTGTGATATTGGTGCTCCTTTTAATAATGTATCCTGTAGCAAAACTATCCGACACTTACAAGTAAGTAGCTATCCTCCATAACTTAGTAAATAATTCTTCCAATATCTTTATGTAAGTTTTATCTTTCAGATAGTGATTCAAATACCTTCCAAGTAAGTTTCTTATTTCTATCCTTACAATAATGATCATGCTTAAATAATTATGCATGGAATTTCAAATCATACTACTATAAGTTTTATTATAATATAATCCTAGTATTCATTCACATTGCTTTCTTATTTTTATCAATGTAGAACATCATCGCAGTCAAAAGGTACGACTCTCTTACACTTAACTCAACCTTATGATTGCTAAATTCATATTTATTATTCAAGTTTATTTCAACTTCAAATGCAAATTAAGCTTTCATCATATAGACTTGTTATAATTGTTACTAGTCATTTATATTTAATTTTTGCATAAACTCTTAAAAAATCAATTTTATCCACTCTTCATTTATAATTTCACATCCTTTCAAACAACTTTTCAACTCAAGGTTAGTATTTCCTATCCATAATCGATTTATTTGTTATAATGTTAAGCTTCTCATGAATTTTGTTTAACAACTCACGTCTCTTTGAGTGTCAAAAATTCTTTTGACAGATAATTTCAATGACAAAACGATGGAGGTATGTATATATTTACTTCTTTTTATATAACTTTTTCATAAGTATTTGTATAATATTTTTTCAACCTAAGAACCTAATTAATAAACGATGGAGATTCAAAATTAAGATTAGTTCAAGTCCAATAACTTAAATAAAATTTCTAGATAGATAAAAATTATGTCAGAATTTAAGTTTCAGAGGGAACTGGCCACTCCGTCTCAAACTTCTATTTTGAAAGAAGTGATGTATAGAATTAATCTAGTGGTATGGGACATTAGATTGGTTTCATATACTTACTCTAGAAACATTTATGGGACATCAGATTGGTTTCATATACTTACTCCATACACATTTATGTCTTCTATCTTTTACCATCCTATGTGTGTATGTGCAACGCACCTATGTGGTATGGGACCCTTAGACTCGTTTTACATACGTTCATTTGATTGACTCATTGCATATGCATTATGTGTAGATCTAGTATTCCACACCAATCATGAAGCCATCCACTCATGCATTTATGTAACTGTGGGGACGCGAGTATATGGTATGCTTGTGGGTCACCACTATTTGTTTCAATTTGTTTGTATGGAGGGATGATTCCCGGGTTATTTACGCCTTGCAAACATGTGTATGGCTATGATTTGAATACTTATGGGTTGCCTATATCTCAAGATGACATTGGGATTAACTGATGTGTTCAATTAATTATTTAACTAACGTGGATAATGTCTATGAGTATAGCCAACGATTGAGGTGTCGTATGGTTGATGGATTGAGTGGTGGTGTGAAGATGATGATCACTTTTCTTTTTTGAATCATGTATTAGAGTTTTTGTGCATATTATTTTTGATTTGATAATCAGTGTGACGATCACCAATTTAGGTATCGCACGAGTTTTTCTTGTTGGTATACCATGTCCATAAGAACCTTTGAGCCATGCCTTTGTGCCTCTGAGCCATGTTCGGACCTTTAAGTTTACTTTGTAGGTTATGATATCAATACCTAGGAGCATAATCTTGTTCTCTCGACATTTTTCTCTTAAACAACTGAGGGCGGTTGCTTTCTCATTCGGGAGGACTGTTACAGGTATATATTTTATCATTTTTTAATGAATTAATAATTGTAAAAAAATATGGTTAATTTAATTTGTGCACAGGATTTAGCTTAATGGAATGTGCGAATGTGTACAAGATTATTATATGTACAAATGTGCACAAAGTTATTTCATGTAACAAGGCCCATTAGCAATTAAATTTGGGCAAAAGTTTTTATATGTACAAACCTTAGGAGACTTCATATGGTTAATAATATGTATAGAAATACCCAAAAGTGAGAAAAGCAAGCCCAATTTGTACGCACATCTATTATTAGCTCCTTGGACTATTTTTATGAATAAAATTCACTAAATACTCAAGTAGTGGAAGTGGAGCTACACACTTGAGGGGGGAGATTACACCCAATCTTGTCTTTTGTATGGTACTCTCTATCCTTTACTCTTTTACTCTTGATGGTGATGTTATTCTATTTCTCTTACCTTGTGTTATGCTATATTATTTAGTTTCAATTTAATTCAAGTCTGTTATTTTGTGAGTTTTTAATTATTTCTTCAAGAAGTTTAAAAGGGTCCCGTGAGACAGATTCCGTCACTTCCTTCTCTTTGTGTTCCCCACTCTTGGATATGAACTAGCACTGCAAGAATCAGATTGTTTGAGGCCATGGCTTTGGCAATGTAGAGTCTCCTTCTCAGAACCATGTCGAGCCCTTTTGTGCAGAGACAGAAAGGCATACTGCACAGGCTTAAGAATGTCACCTGCCAACAGAGAGAACATAGCAATGGTTTTGATTAAACGGCTTCTCAAAAGCCTTGTGAGCATGTATGTGCAAAGAAAGGGAAATTGGTTGTACGAGGAGAATAATGTCGGCTGCGCGACAGAAGCACCATGCCGATGGGGGCGAAGGAAACACTGCGTCTTAGAAACCCGATGATCCCCCCCCCCCCCGTGCGGAGAAAGAAAGAGACCGATGAATGTTGACAAAAGGAGCAACAACAGAGATGGTTATGGCGATGGCGAAACTGATCATCAGAAAGGTAAGCTCACTGCAAGGGCAGAAGAATGGCAGAATCAACCAAAACTGGAGGTAGAGCTTCACTCTCACTCTCTCTCTCTCTCTCTCTCTCTATCTCTCTCATGCTACATCTTGCTTTCTCTTGCTTAGAGAAAAATCTTAGAGAGAAATCGATAATGGCTATGAGATTTCTATCCTCGATCTTTGGCTTGGCATTAAAAAGCAATCGTTAGATGAGTTCAAGACATGCCAAGGTGATGTTATTTGCTAAGAAGATGCTAAATAACAAAAGAATCCTAAGCGATGGAGGGAATACAAAGAGCGCAAGAGGAAGTGAAAAACATCATGAGCACTCGTGATGATTGGGAGATGCTTAGCTAATTAGAGGAGGCATTCGTCTTTAGCATGTTAAAAACAAAGCAACCGTGAAAAAGAAAACATACACTCCCCTTTCAACATTGCAAGTGAGGAAGAAGAGCACCTCCTCTATGTTTATAAATTTAAGAGGATACTTGTGCCACCTCATCTCCCTACTATGCCTTGTGTATGATCATTTTTTTCCACTCACACAAAAGGTACCTTGCCCAATTTAAGACACATGGTCTTACATTGATGTTTTTACAACCCTAGTTGCCCTTGTTCTTTGCGGATAACTCGAGGAGATAAAAGAAACCTAAGCTCGAGGACAAGTTGTCCAAACGCGAGATGACAACACAATTACCAATAGTAAACTCATTAAGAAGCCACTTCATGCAATCAAATAACATCAAGGAACATCAACAATACATGTGCAAGTCGCCAAATCTTTGTATGCACTTTAAATAAACTAATATAAAACCATTGTTGTTAACACTTATGCAATAGAGTGTCTGTGAAAAACTTACAAGGCTAAAATGGGAGGTTTGAAATGAGTGGGGATGGCCAAAATGATGATAGCTAGTCCCTTGGGACCTTAAACACAA
>NC_141060.1:16407257-16494757 GCF_041138505.1 Cibotium barometz | reverse complement strand
GATGACCTACATGATTTTGAATTGTAATATAGTTTGTCCGAGTGTATACACACACTAGATGCCGCTTTAGCATTGTATAAAAGCTAGCTTTATCACCCGTTTATGGAAATATTGGTCATGTATATGGTTTGTTTTTGTGTGATTTTGTCTCACTCTTCTCCTTCCTTATCTAGTTGGAAACTTAACTTCATAGTTTCACTCTAACCCTCTCTTCTCTTGTGTTGCACACTCCAACATCAACATCACATCGCTCATATCTCAACTAAATCTTATCATGTGGGAAAAAGGGCTCACCCTATCGGACATTTAAAGAGAACTCTCATATAAAAAGGATAATGCTATGACCTTATGGTGGGCTTAATCTCTCATGATAGTTAAATTAAGAAATGGGGAAGAATAGTTAAGACCATTTAAGTCCATAATGTAGACCTTTAATCTCCATCTTAGACTATTCCCAGTATTTTTATGAGTGCTTGATAAAGCAAAAATTGAAATATATTTGAGAATGAATGCTCAAGTCAAAAGCTTACCTTAACCTTGTTGAAGCATGTGTTGTTGGGCCTTGCGTTCGATGCAACTTCTCGAATGGCATGCTTGATGGACACTTTGATAGTAGTAGAACCCTTTCTCTAGCCCTTGGAATTGGAGGAAGAAATTTTCTGGAACCGTTGCAAATTTGGAAATATTTACTTCCATTCCCGCCCTTTCTTAGTTGATTCTGCTCATTTATTCAATCTTTTTTCTGGTGTTATATCTAGGCTTGTACTCTCTTTTGCGTCTAATGAAACCATGTTAACTTGAAGAGCGAGTAACATACCTACTTGTAAATGGTCACTACATCCTTGTATCACCCAACTTCGTTGGGTGAAGTTGCATCCGGAGTGAAAAGGTGTGGATGGTCCAGGATATGCCATGAAGTTGGCATGTGAGGTTAAGTAGTATGGTTCAAGATTCCAAGCGAGTGCAGGCAGCCAGATGCAAGGCATATTAGTAAGAAGCTTTGGTACCTTGGTGGTAGGCAATTGTCGAGGTGGCATGAAAAGTATAGGTGATGTAGAAATTCGTTATATGAGGCCTCCTTTGGTTGTGGAAATGGCTGGACCTGTCACTAAAACACACATGTAGGCTGACAATGGTAGATGTGAGCCGACATCGCCACATGTGGCCTATGTGAGCATTTTTTTTCAAGATTAATTTTTCGAGGTGATGATGTGGCACACCCTATGTTATGTGGCAACATGGGCCCGTGTTGACACATGGCACACAACTCTAAATACATACATATAGACATACATAAGTATATATATATATACATGTATATACGTACACACACATATATATATATATACAGATACATACATACATTTATACACAGTATTGTGTATGGAAATTTTTTCCAAGGGAAGGGGTGCTCCAAAAATTTAGAGGGTTTGGTCATTTTTAGTTTTGTTTTGGGTTTTAAAATTTTAATCATTTCCAGGTAAATGTGAATGTACAATTAATAGGAAGTGCTATGTGACATATGTACAATGGGGTTTTAAAGTTTTGTCTTACTATGTGGCCTCACTAAACGATGGTGGCAAAGAGTCACTTACCCATGCAACGAGGAAAGCCTTAATGGCACTACTGCTGGTTTTGCTAGTGCCACTTGATTGAGCTTTTTCTTTCCAATTCCAGTTGGTGGCAAGTTGGTGTTTTCAAGTGGTGTGCATGGGTGTTGAGTCGTGGTGATCTTTTTGAGCCTTGGGGTTGCTCGGCAGTGCCATGGAAGTGTGTGCACGCCCTCTTTGGGGTTTGGCACTATTTGTGGCTCTTCTTTGATGGAAATAGGGATGGGTATGGCCATTGCACACGGACAAGGTACTACTTCTTGTTGCTTAGCATCGATTACCAACTCCCTTGACTTGTCTAAAGGTGGTGTCTTCAAATGAGTCTAGATTGAACCCACTACTTTGCATTCTTACTTCAGCATTGGTGTTGGCATGAGAGGCATGGATTTTAGTCTCCAATCCATCTTTAGTCTCGTGTTTGATGGCATTGTTGTAGAGGCTTGTGGTGTAAGCTTCTCTGACTTCGGAACCCAAATGTAGGGGTTCCCTCTTTGTAGAAGCCTTGCGCTTATAGATATCAGCTATACTAATGGGCTCGAATTGGCATTTGAGACCACCTCTTGACTCTCTTTCAGTGGAGGCCTCGAACTAGTGTCACCACCTGACTCTCTTTTTCTTTGGAGATTGGGGTATGGTTTGCGAGGTTTTGGGAGCCAAATGGAAGGGTTTCCATTGTAGAAGCCTTAAGCTTCTAACATCTTGATGGGGATCCAATTAAGTGGCTCGAGGCTTCTGCTAGGCTTCTGGCTAAATGGTACACCATGACTTTTCTTGGTCATTGTACTTTCCTTGGCTAGCCACCCAGGGTACTCTTGGGTACCCACTCCTTCTTGGTGACTGCTTTGAAGGGTTATTAAGGTTGAGATTTGGGGGGTGTCCTTCGTCTTCACCCAGGTGAGGTTTTGGATCTCCATAATGGTTTGAGGGGTTATCTCCACGCAGCTAGGCGAGAGAGGAGTGTTGAGTGTTGGGAATTATCTGAGGTGATGGCTTGTGAGTGGAGGATGAGGCTTGGGATGTTGATAGGTGCCCTCATCCACCAAGGGTATAATAACTATTCCATGGGAAAGCTCGAGTGTTGTCGTTCTTTTTCACTAGCTGACTACACAATCAGGGTTGCAACCTCCCCTCCTAAGGATGATTCTCTTTTTCATTGTACCTCCATAGATCACATAAAACTTGCAAGATATAGGTTTAGTTTTAATATAAAATTCAACTTTAAAACAACTGACGATCATGGCTTGGGAATTGTTTGCGCAATAATGGTTTGTTGTGGATGATGAGAGGGGTGGGTGGCCTAATGAGGTTTTACGTTTCCTAAGGTAATACATTATGGCTAGCCCCGATGTCAACCAAGGAAAACCATGCAGCTAGGTGGCCTTTATGGGGGGAACTCTAGCTTAAGGCTAGCTCAAGGCTAGCGGGCTCCATCACTGGTTCTTTTTTGAATGCATTGAGTACAAATGTGGTTGTGATTTGGGAACATTTTGACACCGTCTAATTGTGAAACCTCTTCCCAAGCTTATGTGGGAGAGTATCCATGGTCACTAAAACATGAATCCAATATTTGGAGTCGGTGGGCTCTAAGAGGGGATCATATTCTTGGTCCTCACCTTCACCATACAACATCTTTTTACAAGCTTTGGAGATATCAATTGACATGGTCCGAGAACGATTGTGTTAGATTCATTGGTGAGAATGCCTTGACCCATAGCTGTTTTCGAGTTTATTTTCAAGGATCGGTTACCTTTTCATATGTGAATGTGATTGGTTTCCCAATCTTGCGTCTCTCATGTAAGGCCTTTTCATATGTGAATGTGATTAGTTACCTTTTCATATGTGAATGTGATTGGTTTCCCAATCTTGCATCTCTCATGTAAGGCCTTTCAAGGATCATGGTGTATAACCCTCTTCTCTGAAAATCTACCAGCATGAATGTGTGGTGGAAGCTTATCTCAAAGGTCTTAATCTTTACAACCTAAAGGATGCCCAAAGGTTTAGTTGTGTTCCCATCGGAAAGCTTAACCACGAGTCTTGTACCTAGAAGTTGTGGGCTTTCTTAAGCCTCCCGAAAATCCTTGCTGATTATACTGACCCCAGCACCGTCTTTAAGATTGCAGAGACCGACATGCCTCTATAAACGACCAGTAACATGAAATTTATTTCATCATTTTTGAAGTGGTGTCCTAGCTTGTTCATGGGAACTTTTGGTTGTCCTTTTATCTCAGCTACTATCAAAGAAGAGGTCTCAATGTCCTCCTCCTCTTCAGGTTTAGGAGTGTGGGCTCTTTAGTACCTAGTCACCCAGTTGGTAAGTCTCTCCAAAGTTGAGAATTTCCTTATAAAAGGACTCTTAGCTACTCAAGCACATGTGCGTTCATCTTTACTAACCACCTTTTGGTTTTATGTTTTTTTATGCTTGGTATCTCGCCGGATGCTTTTGTTGGGAGGTAGTGCTAGAAGACGTGTTCTTTTTATACATGGGTTATCTTGCCAGTGCTTTGCCAAGGAATTGTCTCAAGTGTAAGTTCATGCTTGGGAGATATCTTGCTAGATGCTTTGTCCCAGGGATAAGTTTGCCCCAGAGGAGTAGGTATCCCATCTTGTCACAACATTCACCATGACAAGGAATGGCATAGTGGTGATGGGAAGCCTGTAAATGGCTAGCTACATTAGGGGAAGGTTGAGGTCTATGGGGGCCCTTTAAGCTGCCATATTATGTTTTTAAGTACTTTTGCTTAAGGACTCTAAGCATACTTTGACTAGGCCTGACAAGGGGATCTTTATGCAATCATTATTTGAATTTCTATTTTTTCAAATATATATTTGCTTGAGCTAAAATGGGGGTAACTTTTTGGTTTCCCCAAATTCAAAATGGCTGAAAAGCCTTCCCTCCTCTCTTCCCTCCACGTTTAGGTCCCCCCCCACTTTCTCTCTCTACATTCTCTCTCTAAGACGCCCTCGTTTCTCTACCACTCTCTTTCTCTTCCCCTTTCTCACATTTGGGTGTGCCATGGCTCTGCATCTCTGATTAGTAAGCTTCCATAACCTCTGCACTTCCAAATGCAGATATCTCACACTCTCTCATCCTCCATGCCTCATCTTTTTATCATTTTCTGCTCTCTCTCTCTCTCTCTCTCTCTCTCTCTCTCTCTCATGTCTTTCCCCCATTGAAGTGCAGAAAATCCCTCTGTCAACCTCCATAGCTTCAGAGCTTACCATTTTCCATTCTTGCATTGTTTACCATACATATCCCCTACTTCTGTCTGCAATCTACATCTCTCTCTCTCTCTCTACTGCATTATGCTGCAAAACCTCAATCTACTTCTGTCTGCAATCTACATCTCTCTCTCTCTCTCTACTACATTATGCTGCAAAACCTCAATCTACCATTTTCTATGCCTCTTGCCATCTTCCTTGTCCTTTCTCCTATTACCTAATCAGAAGATCTATGACCTTCCAGAGCACCAAAGTTCAGGTTACATGTAGATTTGGCTGCTGAGTATGCTACAATCCGCAGCACAAAATCAAGTGGTGTGACCGATGTGCCATTGGGTACTCTTCGATCACAAGGGCGAAAATGTATTGACCTCTGGACGAATGGATTCATATACCCTATTGACCCGCTCACCAATGCTCCACCTCATTTTGTTAATATCACTACATTTCTTAGTTATGTAGGTGATGGAGCTAATGGTCTATTTGGCTATTGTAGGAGGCTTTCTTTTGTTGCAGCTCAGGAATCGCATTCAAGACTGCATTTCCGAGGCTTATGGCTTGAGTTGCAGAAGCAACACAAGAAGGACATTGATAGGCTTGAAGAAGTGGTGAACAACTTGAAAACTCAGACTCAGGAGCTCCAGAAGAACAACTTTTTGCTTAAGCAGGCCTTTGATAATGAACGGGACAAGGTGAATGCAGCCAAACAGGATGCACGAAACAAGCAACGACACCTTGCAAGCCTGAAGAAGCTTCCAGTAGGCTTTCGACAACGGGAAAGAAAGCGTCAATCCCTAGAAACCTTGGCAACCCTAAGTGGAGCAAGAAAACGACGTGTACGAGCAACAAGGTAACTTCTATTCTTGCCATTGTTTTGCACGCCTTTCTGTTTTGTGAAACATATTGATGTTATTTTGTATTTATGTTCCATGTAGAGATATTACTGGGGATATGATGGGATATGAAGGTGGTGCTGAGGAATGTAGAGCAGGCATATTGAAACATGTTGTTAAGTTATCAGACATATATAAGCTGCTAGAAGATCCCACATGCAAAATATCTAAGCAAATCCGAAACAGAATTTCTCGAGAGCTGCAAAATATGGTAAGCCCCATACAGATTATGGATGCATGTGATAGTGCTGGTGTCAGTAGGAAGGGATATGAAGCCATCTACAGGGTGTTTACACTAGGTCATCGTGCTAAAGGTTTTCTTCGACCCATGCTACCAACTCCATACAGTGTAACCATGGCAAGAAAAAGTGCAAACTCAGAAATTGCGACCATGTTAGGTGGCTACCGTCATGTGGCGGATGCTCTGCCTGTATGTACTACAAAGGTATTTGAATACAACAAGTACAACAATGTCTTTATTGATTTAAGGACCCTTCAAAGAGCTATGATTTCTTATTATGGTCTAAGCATTGAGGAGTGCCAAGGTCAGGCTGTGTTTGTGTTAAAGCTTGATGAGTGTCAAATTGTAAAAGGACGAAAATTAGAAAGAGTCAGCCTACCACTTATGAACAGGGCTATCAAAGGAAATCTGGAACAGGATGATAATCTTCTTGACTGTAGTGCACAAGCCTCAAATTCCAACAAGGGAAGTCAATCTCAGGGAAAAGATTACTATGGAGTGCAATCAGAAAAGAATATATAGTGGTTGGTAGCATTTGAGCTTCCACAGGAGACGAATGATACATTGCGATGGTACCTTACCCGAACAGGCATCCCAAATGTCATATCATTGCAATCTAAAGGAGAAACTTTGCATGTGGAAGATGTAGGAACATTTACAGTTGAGTGGCACATGGCAGGTGATTTAAAGACATTGAAGTGTATGCTGGGATGCAAGCTAGGAGCAAATACTTTTTTTCCATGTATTTATTGCTGCCATTCAAAATCAGAGTATATTGATCGCGGCAAAGCTTCAGGCAAGGTTGCAGCCACCAAGACGACCAAATCTCATGCAAAGGGCAAGAAAAATGTACAACCAACTTCAGTGAGTGCAACGCAAAACAAAGATCCAAAGAAACCTATGCAGTGGGTTAATGGCATCATGAATTGTAATACCAATTGTCCGCCTAATCGTGATCAAGAAGATATCTCATGGAGCCCTATATTAGAGATTCCACTTTCCCGTGTTCATATTTGCACGCTTCACGCTAGGTTACGCATAATGGACAAATTACTGAAGTTACATATCAATTATGCATGGAATATGGAGCCTGAACATCTTCGCAACGAATGCATCAGTAAGCTGGAAGATGTCCTTTCAAGTGTGGGGCTTCATGGTGGTGCTGTAAAGTTGACTAAGGATACTAAAAAGTCAGGTCCGGGTCAGGATAATCCAAACAAAATATGCATGGGTGGGTCCAAAGCAAGACACCTTCTCTCAAATTACGAGGGGTAAAATAGTCACACAAAATATGAATTATGGAAGGCCATTTGTGAATGCACCACTTATCGTGGGAATAATGCAGAGCTTGGTCTCAAGCGGGCAAGGCTGTGGGAGTCACTTGACAAAATGATTCAATTGCTAGAAAAGGCTCCACTTGTTGCTGAGGAGATTGCAAACTTAAAGACTGCAATACATACATTTACTCAGCAAATGGTTGATGCATGGGGAGAAACACATATCACCCATATTTACCTTTCTATCTATTTACTGATATTAATCGCCAAATAGTAAAATTCTGATATGATCTTTGTTGCAGCACATTATATTTGCCCACGCACAGTTTTTTCTCGACGAATATGGTCCAATGGCAATTTGGAGCACCCAAGGAATGGAGCGCTCTCATTATCAAGCTAAGGCAGCATACTTTAAGAACACGCGACATGGTGGAGGTGGTAAGGAAAAAAGTAATGCCTTGCATGAGATGTTTAATTGGTTTTATCGCAGTTTGGGAGGTCGACGCCGATAGAAACCAAAAGGGCAGGTGTCATTACTACGAAGGGTTGTAAAAAATGTCAATCTGCAAACGAGCAATTGCATGGCGAGCATCAAGTGCCGTGCATGGGATGCGTGAGTGGTTCGCTGCGCGGAGGCGTATGGGTCGAAAATGGGTTCCATATTAAAAAATTGTAGCTTTTTTAAAGTTAAAGCTTTTTTATTAATGTCGAGATTTTTTTTTATTAATAAGTTTTTTTTCAAAAACTATATAAACCTGTAAAAGTGAGTTTTAAAATTACATTTTCACGTTCATTCACTCGTGTAAGTCAATGGATGGCTAGAACTAAGCACACTGCACGCAAAACTGAGAGCCCAAACGTACCGTCTGGTGCACACAACTTAATACATGCAGTAGCCGCGGCACAGGCATTTCAACAAGTGCAAAAATGTATCAAAAAGAAGCATACAAGCATGGACAGAGAGGTAGAGACCCGACAGGAAGATGTACAGCCGGATGTGTTCTCAGGACTGGACAATATTGAGGATGTCTCCAAGTAGCCTGGAGACACCGGCTCATTTAGAGCCACGCGTACACCATTCCCCCGACCTCTCTCAGAGGCTGAGCAGCAGGAGCGTGTGCTGGAAGAGCAACAACGCCAGATTGATGAGGAGGAGCATAGAAGAAGAGAGTAACAGCAAGCCCTATTCCCTCAGCAGCTAGAAGAGGAGCTAAGGGTTGCATTTGAGGAAGACCAGGAAGCACTTCTGTGTATTGAGCAAGAGCAGTATCAACAGGCTGCTGACTTCTATGAAGCAGAGGAAATAAGCCATCGTGAAGAGCAGGATAGGCTCTTAGCACAAACACTACATGAGGAACTTGAGAGGCGTCAGCCCCCGTCTCCACCTAAAAAACAAAGAATAAAGATTCGTGTCAAGAGAAAGAAGGAACGTGCAAACAGGCAGCAAGAGGTGGAGATGGAAGAGGAGGATCGACGACAAGTAGAGGAGCAAAGGGAGAGGGAAAGACTGGAGCAGGAGGAGCAAAGGGAGAGGGAAAGACTTGAGCAGGAGGTGCAAAGGGAGAGGGAAAGACGGGAACAAAGAATTCAAGAAGCACGCAGATTAAAACAAGAACAAGAAAAGAAGAAGGCAGAAGCAAGTAAGAGAAGACTAAATCTAGATCCAGCCGAGCAAGAAAGGCGAAAAAAATTTAGAAATGATAGACAACCATGGGAAGAGAGGTCGCATCCACCACCACCCCCTGTAGCCAACAAGAAGAGAAGATGGAAACCAGGGACCGTGGCTCTGCGAGAAATCAGAAAGTACCAAAAGAGCACAGACCCCATCATGGCGAAGGCCCCTTTTGCAAGAGTTGTAAAAGAAGTCATCGACAAGTACAGTGACAGGGTCACTCGGGTACAGAGTACGGCACTGGAGGCCCTCCAAGAGGCGTCAGAAACAATTTTGGTCTCTCTGTTTCAAGATTCGGTGCTGTGCCATGCTCACGCCAAAAGGGTGACCCTAAAGCCTGTTGACATGGCACTTGCACTACGTTTACGTCAGGATAAAGCGCTCCATAAGGAAGGCTTTATAGGATAGGATTAAGCTTTTAGGCGGCGGCCTTTGTGCCTTTTGTAATCTCGACATTGTAATACATTTTTTTGAATCTATAAGATATTGTCAATGACTCGTTAACCAACGTATTCATTTGTTTCAACTGTTATAAAAGCAGACATTTCATTTCTTGTACTGTTGTTTGAATGGGTAAAACTGTTGATCATGTATTAAGAGCCTTAGTTAAACAGGAACAAAATTTATATTATTGATAAGGTGATTGTGAAACATTATCTTGTTATACGTGGTATTGTTGTTGGCATTGAACAGAGGATCCTTACATAGTGCAGAAACAAAATTATATTGAATTTATTTTCGGTCCGAAAAAAAGGCTTAAAGCTCAATAAGGCCTTAGAAAAGCTCAGGGACAAAAAAAAATTTATTTGGGGCTCAAAATCACCTGGTGAAGTCTGGCATTAGATAGAACATTTTTTAAAAAAGCAACAGTTTTCTTTTTTTTAAATGTTTCTAGGCAGAGTAATCATCAAAATAAAGTGCACACAATGCACTTATGTGTGAAAAAATGATCAAAAAAAGGGCTGTGCGCTACGGCGCGAATTTAAGCCTGGCCTGCAATTTGAAAGGCTGAAATTCGTGCCGTAGCGCACAGCCCTTTTTTTTTAATTTTTGGACTCTTTCCAGCATTATGTGCACTTTTTTGATGAAAAATATGCTTACAAATATCAAAAAACATAAAAAAATTCTGATTTTTTAAAAATTGTTCAGATTTTGTACTGCCAGATTTCAGCTGGATGTTAAGTGACATTCAAAGAACAAATATTTGATCATTATAAATGAAATTTTCTACATATTCACATGCCTGCCAAAAGTTTAGAGGGCACAGTGCTGACACAACAAATAAACAAGAGAAATGGTTCAGACTTCTTAGAAACATTACAATTAAAAAAGTATACATTTTGTATTGATTTTGTAGAAAGAAAATTACAAGTTCCTGAGAAGATTTCTGAGAGCTTCTTTAGCTTCGTCACTCTGTGTGGTTTTCTCACCTAGGCTATTAGCTATAATAATAGGATTGGTTACACCTTTGGAGATTGAAGTGGCACAATGGCTTAGCATGTGGCCGGTGTAGTTGCCTGCAAATGTGTACATGGCTGCCTCCCTGCTAATAAGTATACATTTGTTTGCATTATTTGCTAGCCCATCTTCGGTGAGAACCCCACTTAGAGCTTTACACTTGATGAGCTCTGCTTGTGTCTCCTCAGAGTACTCTAAATGGATTACTCGAATAAATGATGGAGAGAGGCTAGGAAGGTAATGAATCAGGGAGGTGTCTCGTCCATCGGATTGCACACGAACTCCACCTCCACGTGCAGCAAACTTGTCAAAAATATAAGCTTTCTACAAGAGAAAAAAATCAGGTGTTAGTAATAACTCACTTATAAATATGAAGGCACAACTTTGATTTAACCCCACCTCAATGTCATCATCACATTGGCTAATGCGTGGGTTGCATATGTCTATACTGCTTCCACGCTGCTCAACTGATGTATCTACATGCAAGCGCTTATGTGGTTGAAATGCTTCTTGAGGGACACTTTCATACTCTGCTACTACATTTTCTATAGCAACAAGAGCATTGGAAACAGTTTCCTCAATTGTACGTTCTGTATCATAACCTTGGAATGCTAGCGCTTTGGTAAGATCATGGTCATCAAAATCAATCTGTACACTTGCAGTCTGTTGCTCAAGTGTGTCTTCTTTGCAGAAACCAGACCCAATTGCTAATATGCTTAAGGCCTCATCCTCCCTTAACCCCAAGGATTTACAAATGTCATCAAGGAAAAGAAATTCCTTGTTATCCATGATGATGGGATTCAAAGTGGTTACATCCAACTCAGGGATTACTCACTGCCTTTCCCTTCTTTTTTTCTGTATCCCTGGCTTCTTGCAAAAATAGTGCTAACGTCATATCCCATGAAAGGAAGGTGGTGCCTACATTACCAACCTGCAATTCATAAACGGTGTCATCATCTTCGACCCTATAATTGCTAGATGTAAGCCCTTTCAAAAATCGGTTGAGCCTGAATCGGAACGACTTGTCACCATGGTACAGATGCCTGATTAAGTCCACTGGAACCCATTTAGTGGTGGATTTAGGCAATTGCACGACATATTGTGCCACTACATCATTCATGTACTGGACCTGCTCTTGAAAAGCCTCTGCATGAAGGTCTATAGTTTTTTGCATATCGATCACCCCCTCAAAAATGGCGATGTTCTCACCTGCACCTGCTGAGAGCCCAATTTTCTCAAGTTTTGCGCGTAGCGAGTTAGAGCTTGAAGCCATGGCGGGATATTGAAGGGAAATAGAAACTGCAAGATCTTAAGAATGAAATGAGCTTTATAGAGCAAAACCTATTCTTATAAAGCATTCCACTATAACGTTTAATAAATTTATAGAACATACTTAAAAATTTTAAAATTAACAAAATTAAAATCCAAATTGCAGTGAAATACAGAGGACATTGGGACTATGGTGCAATCAATAATTTTGTATTCAAAAGTACACCGCTACAAATTATCGCCCAAAATCACTCAAAATGTTACCTAAGTCTGCAACTTAACAGTCTTTCAAGCTAAGGTTCCTAGGGGGCTCCAATGACACACAGAGTGTATGTTTCTCTGACCTTTGACGCATGGGTCAATTAGAAACAACAAACTTGAATTGGTTCCTTACATTAAAGGACATGACAATACGATCTCTCAACTGAGCAAAATTCCAATCATCATTAACTACCACTGTATGCTCCTCTCCTGGGTGAACTTCAATATGAAGTTCTACCTCCTCCCTAGCATAGAGATCAGAGTCCAAAGCCTCCCATTCACCATGCGAGCATTTCCACCTTCTAATAGGGTACACCATAGTTAGATTTTGCTTGCCTATCTGATATCTGCATCTTACCATTGACATTACCGCTGAGCACTTTATTACATCGCCCTTATGTTCTGCCACCTTGGTGGTCCAATCGCCTTTTAGAAATGTATCTAGAGCTTCAAAGGCCCCATCTTTGCTTATTGTTACCATATTATAGTAGTGATGTGTGTGAACACACTTAGGACCGCCGGGGCACTTTTTCCCTCACTAGGAGGTTTTTTCCCCCGTGCATTGTATATACGCCCATTATCTTCTAGGGCTTGTTATCTTTCATTTTTGGCACTCATAATACACTACTGTGTTGTGCTCAAGCTTCCTCATCTTCTTGAAGTTGTGTGTGCATTCCTGCAACCCTAATTCCAACAATTGGTATCAGAGCAGGCTTCCTCCTCCCGGGCAGCATCCCCGGCACCTGCCGCTTCATCTCCTCCGATTGCAACGAGGTTTCACGAGCGTCTGCAGGTTAGTATATGCCGTGGGAGAGCCCGAAGGGCTCGGTTTTTTCAGAATTTTGATCTGGAGTCATTTCGCCCTCCGTTTTTGCATTCCAAGTACTGCGCAGGCAAAATCGTCCTACTGTGCAGATTTTCTGTCAAGATTAAAATCTGCAGGACAGGTGCCCATTCGTCTGTTTTGGGCTGTGCTACATAGCACAGGTCGATTTTATACAGGTTTACCTCTTACAGACAGCATTTACATCTAGTAGTACAGTCATTGGCCATGGCTGACAACAATGATGTATTCCGCATGTTGGCTGCTGAGGATAAGTTGGATGGCACCAACTATCCATTATGGGCATATATGATGCGACATGTATTGGTAGCAAAGGGGTTATGGAACATTGTGCAGGGTATTGATGCACGTCCTATTGTGGCTGGGAATGCTGCAAACACATCAGAAACAGGTACTGTTGATGATGGTGCAGGCACAAGTGCTGTAGCAGCTGTTCGAGAACCACCACTTTCAGCAGAGCAGATTCGTTGGGATGGTAGAGATGCGCAGGCTCATGCCTTGATTGCGCTGTCTGTCAAACGTACCATTATCCCACATATTCGCTCCTGCAGGACTTCTAAGGATGCTTGGGATGTACTTGCCACATTGTATCAGGCAAGAAATGAGGCTCGTGTTGCTTATCTCCGAAAACAGTTGGAGAATGAGCATATGAACGAAGGTGATTCTATGGATAGCTTTTTGACAAAGATCAAGGATTTCAAAGAGCAGCTCATTTCTGCAGATGAAATCCTGTCAGACAGTTCACTTGTGCAGACTGTTTTGAATGGTCTACCAGATTCTTATCAGGGTTTTGCTTCCACTCTTCGCTTGATGATGAAAGGCAATCCCAATGCCTTATCATTTGAGGAGTTAGTTTCTGTTTTGCTGCAAGAAGATCAGTCAAGGCAAAACAGGAATATTATGCGTGTCGCAGATCAAGCTTTCGGTGCTAGTCAGAGAAGCGGGAAAGGTAAAGCTGGCTTTTCTTCTAGTAAGCAGAAATCTGCAAATGCTGCGCAACCAAAGAAGGAAGACAAAGATGAGAAGAAGGGTGACAAACAGAAGACATTTTGCAAGTACTGTAAGGGAAATGATCATGTCATCAAAGCGTGTCCTAAGCTGGCTGCGAAAGAGGCTAAGAAGAAAGAGGCTGGTATGGCTGTTGCAGATGCCTCTCCTTCTAACAATGAATCTGCTAATGTTGTGCTAGATACAGAATGGGCATTCAATGCGCAGTGCAGTTATGACCCATCTTTGCATGACACATGTATGTCTGCAGTAGATTCAGATGTATGGTACTTTGACAGTGGTGCCACTAAGCATATCACCTCGCAGCGCAGTTTATTCACTTTCCTTGAGTCTGCTCCCACAGGGAATACTGTCACTTGTGCCAATAACTCCTCTTATCCCGTTAAAGGAGTTGGACAGATTGTGCTGAATGTTGCAAATGGCAACACCTTTACACTTTTTGATGCATTGTATGTGCCAGGGATCAAAAAGAATCTGCTGTCAGTCTCCGCATTTGCCAAAACAGGTTTGGTTGTAAAATTTGTGGATGACAGATGTACTGTTCATGATCTCTCTTGTGGTGACATCATTGTAGCATCTGGTTCACTATGTCGAGGGCTGTATAAGCTCAATATGGATGGCAAATGTGTAGAGGATTCAGCATGTGCTATTATGGATACGCAGGCTATTTCAAATGCAAAACTGTGGCATGCACGTTTTGGTCATCTGAATTTTGCAAGTTTGCTGCGCCTGCAGAAATCTGAAATGGTGTCTTCTTTGCCTAAGCTTGAGGCACCTGTCAAGCATGTTTGTGAGGGCTGCATATTGGGTAAAATGCAGCGTGCTTCCTTTCCCAAAGATGGATCAGTGAGAGCTGAACGCAGATTGCAGCTTGTTCACAGTGATGTTTGTGGACCCATGCAAACTCCATCATTTGGAAACTACCTTTACTTCGTGACTTTCATTGATGACTTTACCAGGCATGCATGGGTATATCCTTTGAAGGCAAAGTCCGAAGTGTTTTTGTGCTTCAAACAGTTTTTGGTTATGGCTGAAAATGTGTCAGAAAGTAAGATGGGCACCCTCCGTTCAGATCGAGGGGGGGAGTATATGTCTTCAGAATTTAATGCATTTCTGGCTGAGCGTGGGATAAAACACCAATGTACAGTGCCGTATACACCACAGCAAAATGGTGTGGCTGAGAGAAAAAACAGGTCTCTCATGGAAATGGCAAGATGTATGGTTAAGAGTCAAAGTCTACCACATGGTTTTTGGCTTGAGGCTATCATGTGTGCCACTTATGTACTAAACAGGTGTCCCACCAAAGCATTACAGGTTGTCACTCCATATGAGGCTTGGCATGGCCGCAAGCCATCTGTTGGCCATTTACGTGTTTTTGGTTGCCTGGCATATGCATTAGTGCCTGTGCAACATCGCAGAAAATTGGATGACAAAGCTGTCAAATGTATTTTTGTTGGATATAGTGCTGAGAGCAAAGGCTATCGTTTGTATCATCCACAGACAAAGCGCATTTTGGTTAGCCGTGATGTTGTATTTGTGGAAGATGCAGTTCAGCCCTTGGTTTCATGTACTAAGGAGACAGATATCAGCTCACGTGATGTCTATGATACATTGTTGCCTCTTTTCAGTGGTGCACAGTCAAGTGCAATACCTCATGAGGCAGTTTTTCAGCCTATGCAGGTTTTAAATGATGGCACAGATCAGCCTATATCTGATGCAGATGTGCATGATGCACTTGAGGATGAGAGACAAGAGATTGAGGGCTCTAGGAATATGCCTAGATGGCTGGTGCAGACTTTGCGTGACAGCAAGTTGGATGCCCCTTTGTCTAGTCGCACTCGTTCTGGCTCTCATGGTGCCTCTTATGCGTCAGATTGTTATGCATTGGCTGTTTCTAGTATGTGCGATGAAAGTGAGCCTGTTTCATTTGATGAGGCACAAAGTTCAGAAAATTGGATGGCTGCTATGCAAGCAGAATACGATGCTATTATGAAGAATGGTACATGGTCTTTATGTGACTTGCCCCCTGGCAAGAAGGCCATTGGCACTAAGTGGGTATACAAATTGAAGCGTAAGCCTGATGGCACAGTGGATCGCCATAAGGCTAGGCTTGTTGCAAAAGGTTATGCTCAAGAGAAGGGCATTGATTTTGATGAGACTTTTGCTCCCACATGTCGTATGACCACTGTTCGTAGCATCTGTGCATTAGCAGCTCATAATGGTTGGAATGTACATCAGCTGGACATAAAGACTGCGTTCTTAAATGGAGATTTGCATGAGGAGGTGTATGTATCGCAGCCTCGTGGTTTTGTTCAAAGAGGGCAGGAAAACAAAGTGTGCAGGTTAAAAAAGGCTTTATATGGTTTAAAGCAAGCTCCACGAGCTTGGTATGAAAAAATACATGCATATTTGACTGCACATGGGTTTCAGAATAGTCCAACAGAAAGCACTTTGTATGTTAAACGTGTGGATGGTGTACATCTAATCATTGCTCTCTATGTCGATGACATGCTGCTCACAGGACCAAATAAGAGTCATATTGCTGATTTTAAGGCTGATTTGAATGCCTCTTTTGAGATGTCAGATTTGGGGCATTTGCATCATTATTTGGGGATACAATTTAAGCAGTGTGATGGAGGTATTGCTTTGTGTCAGACAAAGTATATTGAAACATTGTTGCGGAGATTTGGCCTTGAAGACTGCAAGCCTATTGCTACTCCAATGGAGACAGGTTTGAAGTTGAGTCTTCATGATGCTGGAGATCACTTTGATGTCACACTCTATCAGACAGCTGTTGGTTGCCTCATTTATGTATGCATTACGAGGCCAGACATTCAGTTTGCAGTCTCACAGGTGAGCAGATTTATGCATAGCCCAGGCATTAAGCATTGGCAGGCAGTGAAGCGTATCTTTCGCTATTTGAGTGGTACTCGGCATCTTGGGTTGTTTTATCCCAAGGGGGGATCATTGCCGCCAGATTTACATGCTTTTTCAGATTCTGACTGGGCTGGTTGTTATGACACACGCGTGTCCACGAGTGGTTTTTGCTTCATGCTTGGAAGCTCATGCATATCATGGTTGAGCAAGAAGCAGCCTACTGTGGCCACTTCTAGTTGTGAAGCTGAGTACAGGGCAGCTTTCACAGTTACGGTTGAGTGTGTGTGGCTCAGACGCCTTATGGCTGATTTGGGTGTTGGGCAGCCATCTGCCACCACCATCTTCACTGACAGTCAGAGCGCATTGGCAGTTGCGCGGAACCCAGTGTTCCATGCTCGTACGAAGCACATTGAGGTGCACTACCATTATGTCAGGGAGAGACTCTCTGCAGGAGAGATCAGTTTGGCTTATGTGCCAACACAGGATAACCTTGCAGACCTTTTCACAAAGGCTCTGCCTCGTGAGAAGTTCGAAGCTTTTCGCAAAGCTTTGGGCTTACTCCCTTTTGTGGATTCGTCCACATAGCTAGACACTTCCCTATACATGAGTGCTAGCTCTTGTTCACCGCATCACTCCAGGGGGGATTTGTTACCATATTATAGTAGTGATGTGTGTGAACACACTTAGGACCGCCGGGGCACTTTTTCCCTCACTAGGAGGTTTTTTCCCCCGTGCATTGTATATACGCCCATTATCTTCTAGGGCTTGTTATCTTTCATTTTTGGCACTCATAATACACTACTGTGTTGTGCTCAAGCTTCCTCATCTTCTTGAAGTTGTGTGTGCATTCCTGCAACCCTAATTCCAACACTTATCCACATTGTTGGGGTGCGATGGAACTTGCCTGCTTTGAAAATAGCAATAAACACATGTAAAGGCATGAAAAGAGATACACTTATCCTGTGGGATCCATATGCAGCCTTTAGGCTTGACTGAATGTCATGCAGGAGGAGAAATTGGCTCAAGTGCTCCAAACCTTCCCCTCTGTGGCACAACATATGTTGCAGCAATGAAAAATACTCCTCTATTTGCAAGTTCGGAACTTGTTTCCCCAGCATACATAAGCCTACCTAGATCAACATGACATGCTTCGAAGATCCCTGTAAAACATTCTAGAGGCTGCCATTCCACACATGTTGAAGGGAAAACATCTGCATACAATAGAATACATTGGAGTTCTTGATATTCACATAGTCTTCATGCAAGCATTTCTCCAAAGCAAAGAAACATTAAACAAGTACTGAAACTTACAGTTAGTTGGGAACCGTGGTGAGTTCTCATCTTCAAGATGTATTTGGCTTGAGGTGTAAACATGTTGCACCTTTGCAAGCCGCTTTCCATCCTTGTTGCAAACTTTGAATTCTAAGATCCTTCCTTTCCAGTGATGGCTTGTGGAAGCCATGTGCCTTCGAGGAACCTTGTGTGCACCCCTCAAACTGGGCTGCATTGTTATCCACATGAACCGCTTAAAAACGGTAGGAATCCAATAACCTTCATCATCCTGTACTGTGGAAATAGCCATGGACTCGATAGTGGATGATGGCCTGCGTACACACTGAAGAGCCATAGATGGCCCAAATGAAAAGAAAGTGAATGTTAAGAATATGGCAAAAAAGCAAATACCTGCTCAGAGAGAGAGAGAGAGAGAGCTAGCTAAAGCTTCAAAGAAGTTTGCTGCAAATCCATACACACACACACACACAATACACACACACACACATGCACACACACACAGAAAGCTAAACCTTCAAAAGAAAGCAAATGAGAGATTGCATTAGGTGCCTGCATGCAGAGAGAGAGAGAGAGAGAGAGAGAGAGAGAGAGAGAGAGAGAGAGAGAGAGAGAGAGAGAGAGAGAGTCTGATAACAGAGCTTCCTCTAGAGAGAGAGAGAAGGGCTGATAACAGAGCTTCCTCTGAGTAGCTGGTAGCAAAGAGCTTTCCTCAAAAGAAAGCTAATGAGAGATTGCATTAGGTGCCTGCTTGCACACAGAGAGAGAGAGACCTAGATATAGAGTCTGATAACAGAGCTTCCTCTAGAGAGAGAAAGAGGCTGATAACAGAGCTTTCTCTGAGTAGGTGGTAGCAAAGAGCTTTCCTCAAGTTGGGGATGAAGATAGGGCTGCAAGTGAGGGTGTAGTGAGTGGTAGATGGGGAAAGTGGGTTAGTCTAAAAGGGAGGAGAGAGAAACACGCCCCTACTTTTGGAGGGATGAGGGGGGGTAACTTTTTGAAACTTTTCCTTTAAAAAAATATTAAAAAAAAAGATATTGAAGATTTTCTTTGCTGGCAGATCTGAAAAAGGTAAGATTCCACCTTTGACCACAAGATTTAGGGTCTTAATCAACCCAACGTTTTTGTACACATGTATTTTTCCTATTGGCCTTCACACTAATCATCTCCTTAATCTCATGGCAGCTTAAAGGGCCCCCATAGACCTCAACCTTCCCCTAATGGGTCCTCCACTCTAGCCTCGTCTTTGCCGTCTCTCCGAGCTCCATAACCTCACGGGGTATCATTATCCTTGGTGCTCTCCAAGCTCCCCGAGCTCGCTGGCCCACTGTTCATCGTTGATGCTCTTTGAGTTCCTCGACCTAACCTGTAGATGGCTAGCCGGGTCCTCCACACTCCGTCCTCATCTTCGCCATGTCTTTGAGCTCCTCAATCTTATTGGGCTTTTTGAGCTCCCTGACCTGTTGACCTTAGATGGCTAGCCAGGTCCTCCACACTTCTTCCTCATCTTCGCCATCTCTTTGAGCTCCTCAATCTCACCGACGGGCATTATTATCGCCGATGCTCTCTAAGCTCCTAAACCTCATCGGTCACTGCCATTATTGGTGCTCTTTGAGCTCCCTAGCCTCACCAGCTGCCCCGCTATCACCTATGCTCTCCGAGCTCCTTGTTCCTCACCTTTATTGTCACCACTAGTGCCCTTATACTTCTCCAACTCCCAAGACCACCAGCAATGGTCGTGTGCACTCACAACTTGCACAGCCACCTTCAGCTATGCTACTCATGGATCACACAACTCCCTCTCTTTCCCAAGGATCTCCCTTGAGTGCTATCTTCCTCTCCCTTTCCCAATGCAAGGGGAGTTCTTTAGTGAGTCCTTCCTTGATAAACTCTAGATTGGACGATCTTGCTTATAATAGATATCATGACAATGTGGATATTGTGGTAGCCTATGACAGAGGTTGTAACCTATTTTAGTGCATATAGTGTGTATTGAAAGGGGTCTCCACCCTTAGAGCTAGGAGTAGCATATTGTGTAGGTTACATCTCCTCTATGAACTGAGGAAGATAGTCTATGTATTGGAGAAGCTTATGAAGAATGCATATGCTGTTGGCTCTAATCTTGTCGTTTTACTATGACTTGTTCTTAGAGTAGTGTTGTGTGAGAAAGAGAGTGTGGCCGACTAAGAGGGTAAGTCAGCATAAGATAGTCTAGCGCATAATGGATAGTGTTAAGTAGAAGGCTTGCACGTCTAGGTGGTGAATGAGACTAGTCCTTAGCAGGTACTCCTAGAGAGAACCCCAAGTCCCTCTTCCTCTTCCTCTCTTCCTCCTCTTGGTAGTTGTGAGTGAGACGAGATCGGTGGGGTCATCAAAAGAATCCAAAGCTTTGTGAGACATCCTTCGCAAGGCCTTCTCATGACACATCTCTGGCCATCTCCATGGCCCAAGCAATTCATGATGAAATTGGTTGCCATCTTGACCATGAGAAGTAAAACATGCTATCCAACAATATATTTACTTAAGTTCTAACTTGGATTATAAACAACCTCACATGTATAGTATCTCAAGGTACCATTTACATGAATGGAAAACTAATAGTAAATTTCAGAATAATGTAAGACAATAGGAGATTCTTTCACAATAGAGCTTGGTCAGCATGGTAAGCTTGGCAACAATGGGTTGAGATTTCTAAGGGACAAAGAGAGGGGCTAGGATACATGTGTAGTATACCACTTAGCACTCATTCACTATTGAAAATTCATCAATCTCATTATCTCTCTCCATTCCCATGGGCTAACTCCTAGATCCTTATTATGTACATGAATACTACTTCATGAAGTTCATATCCAAAATATTAGTCAAGGTTGTTTAGTATCCAAATTTTACTTCCACTCGATGTGCTAGCCTCGTAAAGATTAGGACTTTGTTTATCTTACTTTTGAACATTCTAATAAAGATAAACTTACATAAAGATTAACCCTTTATGCAAGGTAGAAAGCCATGTTCTTTTGTAGCCCATAAGATAGAAAAAAGGGAAAGATTATTTATGCTTTGTTTTCAAAGGAGGTGTGTTATATTGTCGTGCTCTAAAAGGTGATGGTTGGAGGGTGGATTGAAATCTAAGTGGACCCTTAGTGTCTCACCCTCTAAAATTTAGAGCAAACACTTAGCATCTATTTTGCTGTTGAGTTGCTAAATTAACGATAATCACAATGAGCTTAAACATGAAGGAAAGTAAAAGTATACCATGCATATGCCAAGGTTGGAAATGAAGTCCAACTTCCAAGACATGCACTTCTCAACCAAAGTGAGCTCAATCCTTACTCAATTTCTAGAATTTTGAAAAGGATGTTTATTCTTAACCTAACGCCATGAACTTGTGTTGAAAAGGACGGCAGGCCCAAACCCTAAAATACACAAGCTTTGAAAGTGAATGATATCATGTGAAGTAACAAGCGTAGGACCATATATTTTTACATTGGGTGTTTGTTCTAGTGGTTAAAGGGGTGGCTTGTAACCTGGAGGTACCAGGGTAGATCTTTGACTCGACACCCGATAATTACCTTGCCCTTGCTTTGTAGAGGGTATGAGGGGTCCTCACGGAGGACTTTCCTCCTTCTAGTAGTTGCCAAAAAAAACAGAGCCTAGGACCTTTACACACATAGCCGCCGCCCAATGGATTTGTGCATAAAACTTACTACTACTACTACACACAGAGAGATTGCAATCAACACACAGAGATTGCAATAAACACAGCCGTATAGAGGAATCAAAGACCAATTAAGTCGAATAGAGCAGGCAAAGGCCATTGATTACAGTAATTAAGAAGTGGTTTACCACCACTAATGACAGTTTATCGGCTGTAAATCACCGAGATGATCACAAAGGCAACCGCGGCAAACAATAATCCGAAAGGGAAGAGGCAGCCACAGGTGGCCCATTCAGGCCTGACCATGCAAGCGTCCCCCACGAGGACTAGAGTGGTGAAGACAGCAGGCCACACGGCAAGCACCACTATGAGGAAGACGAGCCTTTTGCTCAAGAAGCCTATGAAGGACACCACGCCGGAGGCCAGCCATTGGGGGATGAGCTCCACCATTTCCCTAGTGCTCCTCCTCCACAGAATGCTAAAAGCATGTAGCACATACTCCCAATGGAGTGCTTGCCAACAATCAATGGCAGAAGAATGAGCGTCTCCTTCTCCTTGCTCTTATTTATGTTTTAGGAACATTAGTGGAATAAGGGTCCCTCTCACAATAATGGTCTCACTCAAAAAAACACTTCTTACTTCTCTCTCTCTCTCTCTCTCTCTTAAAAAAGGAATCTCTCTCTCTCTCTCTCAAAAAGGAATGTTCTCTCTCAAAAAGGAATGTGGTACACTTCTCTCTCTCTCTCTCTCTCCAAATTTCAAACAACATATCTCTATGTGATGAATCATCTTTAGGTCAAAGACCCAAAAAGTGAACCCTTTGGATAAGAGTGCCACAAACAGAATGGTAAACATCTAGAGCACTCACATTTCTATCTACTACCGTCATATTCTCCATTTAAACAAAGTACGTTTCAAATATCAATGACCCGCATTTCCATTTCAGCAAAATATCCTTCAAATATTAACCATTGAATTTGACGTTTCATACATTTTAATTATAAACCCATTGTTTAGTATAAACCTATTTTAATTACAAACCCATCATTTAGTATAAACCCTATTTTAATTATAAACCCATTGTTTAGTATAAACCATATTTAAATTACAAACCCATCGTTTAGTATGCATACTTCCAATGAAAAATGGTTGATGGAATGAGTTGTCCTTGGTTTGATTGTTGGTGGGAAAAAAAGTTTTTTATTAAGGGGCGTAGGGTAGGAGGGTGGTGTGGCTCACATTGCTAGGCTTGTGCTAAGCACCCGGGTTCCCTAGGGGCGACACGACGGACGGAAGCATGCACAAATGCACACTCCACGGCACGCACAAATACACAGCATGCACAAGTAAGTGCACACTCCACAACGGCACGCACAAATGCACCCTCTAGGGGAAAAGAAGAAGAAGAAGAAGAAGAAGCACATGGGTCCAAGCAAGTCATCGTCTACCTTTGAAGAGCTTCCACTTCCAAGGGGATGCAATGATAGCATTTTGAGAAGCTATATGAATAAAAGGGGTGCGTATCACGTGTGAAAGGAGAAAATGACGTAGAAGATCTGATAAAGAAGAGGTGCGTATCACGTGTATAAGAGCCTGGCAAAAGGAGAGCTGTGCATGATCACGTATCTTCACACTTCTCTCTCTCTCTCTCTCTCTCTCGCACAGGGCCAGAGCCCCAGATTTGATTCCTCGCGCAATACAAATCATCCTCGGCTAGCGGCCTCACATCTCACTTGCCTCTCAAATCTTTGGGTCTCTGATTTGCTTCCTGCAATTGGCTCTCCTTTTTACTCCTTGAAGGTTGGCAGGCCGTCAACATGAGTCGATTTGGCGATCGTTTGATGAGGGCCAACAAGGCTTACACACACGCCCACCCCCCCAATTGTCCCATATGTGGACCCTCTCCTTCATTTGTGTCCACTACTCTCCTCACAATTGTTTCATTGCCCCATATTTTGTTCCATTATTAGTTCTTTGAACCTTGTTACTTACATGTCATGGGACTCTCTCTCTCTCTCTCTCTCTCTCTCACACACACACACACACACACAAAACAACGACAAATCGCACCACAAGTGGCTCAAGATAGGCCAAACCCTTCTATGGGAGGCTTATCCCCTATCTAAGGAGCCTACCTACTATTGAAGGGCTCAGCCATTGGGGCTTCAGGTGAAAACAAAGCAGAAAACCAGTTCGCGGTTGCCGAGCGATTGCGCCATCCTCTGTGAAGAAAAGTTATGTTTTTTTTGCCTTGGAGCCTTCAACCTCATCAAGGCAAGCAACCCATGCCAAAAGCCCATCAAAATCGTCCTTGATTTGCTCAATTGAGGCCTCCAAATTTATAGCTTGCTAATCCCTATTCATAACTCTTAATCATAGTAGTTATTAAGTAGTGATTAATAAAAATAGAGCTAAAGTAACTTGAAAATTGAACATTGGGTATGTATTCAAGCCAAGGAAGTTATTTTTCATCTTCAAATCTTCAAATCTGCTCTACCTAGCTGCATTAGTCATTTTAGGTAAGAATTTCTCGCATTTAGGCATGCTTAGCCCATTTTTATCTCATTTGTTGCATTGTCTTTCACTACATTGAGTTGGGGTTACATCATTACCATCAAAATCCAAGTCATTGCCAATCTTATAAGAGGCATAGACATTGCGAAGAGTAGTACTCTGGTAAGACCACCTCAAAATGGTAATAAACATAATAAGTCATGTTGAGAATTTCCCTGGGGAAGGATTTCACACCTAGGCTACACAAATAACGTATCTGTTAATGCACAAAAAGCTATGGAAGATGGTTAAGCATGATGCATCTAATAACAGAAACTAATGAGTGGGTAGAGAAAGATGAGCAAGCATTGTCACTCATCGTGTTACATTTGGGACCTAAGCTCATTCACCATATTGACCACAAGGATAATACCAAAGATGTATGGGAAGAGTTAAACTTGATGTTTGAAGCTAAAGCCAAAAATCAAGAATTTAATCTGAAATTTTGATGGGCTAGAAATGAATTTTAGTGAGTCACTAGCACAATTTGTTAGCGAGATGAAAAGTATAATGACACAACTAGATGGGATAGATGACAAAATAAGAGAGAAACATGCATTAGCCATTCTCTTAAAAAGCATGCCAAAGAAGTATAATGCATTGGTGACTACACTAAAATTTTTGCCAGAACCAACCTTTAAAGGATGTGTCTAGTAAGAAAGCACACTTGTGCAACATGCTTTCTTCAGTAAAAAAATAAAGAAATGCTTTCACTATAGAAGGATGGGACGAGGATTGTAGATTCAAGAACTAAGGAGCCAACTACATGGAGTCTTCATCGAGCAAAGAGGAGATTCCCAAATGACAAACTCTTCTAAGAGCTACATCAACATCCAAGCCTATATTTCAGCCTACATGTTGTACATAAAAGGGGTCACCATATGAGTAGATATCCATCTCATCTCATTTCTATTTCTTCCACCACACCTTACCACCTTAAGTAGCTATGTTGGTACTAGAGGATGATGCCATGTTGTATCCAACTCTTATCAGTTGGAGAGTAGCAATCATGCACCCAAGGCGGTATTACAGCTATAATCCTCACATTCAAGCGCCTCACAATAGCCTAAGAATATGGCACCAAGGGAAGGTGTTGAGAAATATGGTGCCATGGAGCACAAGGAAGGTAGGAAGTGAATGTAAGCGCAAGCTACCATATGAGAAAGTTGGAGTTATTCCATATGAGCTAACAAAGCCACCTCATATAAAAGGGATCCCTTTCACAGGCAATCAAATTAAGCAAGCTCTCAAGTCTTTCTAGAGTACAAGTCTTAATCTTGTAGCCTAACTGGACTTACGTCTAAAGCTTAATAAGTTTAGTTTGTCATCATTATGTGTGTACTTAGGAAGCATCCATATTAGTTTAGGGTTTTGCATCACCTCTTAAGCCCACCACAAACTTCCATAGCCATAGCTTGATGTGTTGTGTTTTTTATCACTTATACCATGGGCACTTTTGTCCCACTAGGTCTTTCCCCATGGCCATCGAGGTGTGAATGGACCCCTTAGGATTAGCTAGTATATAAGCAACCTTATTGAAAGAAAGTGGCAATCTAGATTGATCCTCATTAGCCTAAGATTAAGGTAAACATGAGAGATTAACCTAAGATTAGAACATGAAGAGAAAGCAAATTAGGCTCGTGTAACTTGATTATCAAAAGTATGGTGTATGAGACCTATATACATGACCCCCATTTCACACTATCTCATAGCATCATCATTGTACTCCTCATACTCATCCACATCCTCCTTAAGGTCCTCATGGCAAGGTTTAGTGAGAATCATGCTTAGGGCCATCTTCTTGGCCTTACAAACCTTCCAATGATCCTTGTTCCACTTGTCACCACATTTGTAGCATAAACCCTTTTCATAAAGATCATTAAAATGATCTTCTGCTGCCAAAACCTTGCTCTTGTTAGATGCTTTTGTATCAACTTGCTTCCCATCACCATGTGGAGGTTAAGAAAAAGTGTTACCAAATCTGAAATTCCTACTTCCACCTCTTCCATAGATGGTTGGAAATCTAGGAGGACCCATGTGATGAGCAACTCCACTTGAAGATTTTCCCAAAGTTGAAGTGCCAATATCAGCCCTAACTCCCGTGTGAAAAGCAACTCCACTTGAGGATTTGCCAAAAGTTGAAGTGCCAATATCAGCCCCCTTAACTCCATCTCTTGATCCACTAGCATGTGTATATTTTGCCTCATAGATCTCCGCAACCAAGAAGCATTGCTTCCTTGATGGTGTCAGGCCTTTTGAGCATCCACATCAACCTTGATGTTATTTTGCAGCCCTTTGATAAACTTCCTCAATTTGTACTCCTCACTCAAACCTTCCACATGAAGTGAAAGCTTCATAAACTTGTGCACATAGTCCTTGACATTACACATTTGAGTGAGATCATCCCATTTCTCCATCATCCTTGATCTATTGAGGGCTAAACCAAAGGTTCTCCTCATTTCAAGCTTGAAATCATCCCAAGTAGTGATCAAATAACCATGAGCATTCAAGTGCCGCCACCATGCATGGGCATAACCTTATAGATGCAAAGTAGCAAACAAAACCTTGGCCCTATCACTACGAGGGCTAAGTTCAAAGTAAAGCTTCATCTTGTCAATCCATTCTTCAAATTCATCATTCAATGAATTCGTCATTCAATGAACCCTCTCCTTTGAACTTAGTGAAAGTAATCTTATCTTTAACACCTTTGAACTCCTCATCATCATATCTATGATGATCACGTGCTCTTGGATGAAAAGCACCTATGTCATTGAATTGAGGTGGCCTAATGTGATGGGGTCCCAAACCATTGAAATGATGACTTGTCCCCGAATCATTGATAAAACGGCCACCCAAGTCATTGGAATGACAATCTTGCAAACTTGGGAAAGCATTCCAATTGCCAAATGGAGCTAGTTCACCTAATGGAATACCTTTTCCTCTTTCCAAACTTCTCCCTTGCATTGGAGATAACCCATGCCCCGATGTACTTGCCATATTAGCATTCCCTTAATGCATAGGCATATTTGGAGCATTATTTCCACTTGATTGCATAGGCATCCCATAACCACTTTGTTATATCCCATAACCACTTTGTTGCATAGGCATCCCATAACCACTTTGTTACATCCCATAACCACCTTGTTGCATCGGCATTCCAAATGTGCTTGTTCCACCTTGGTACATCTTAGGAGGCCAATTCAAGTTGATGAAGATTAGCTTGAGGTAGTTGTGAAGCATTTGCATTCGAAGTTCTCATGGTAGATCCAAGAGGCTGGGGTCCCAATGCTCGAGATCCCATTGGCTCATTGAGAACTTCTTTTCCCTTGCCCAATTCTTACCTTAAGTGATTGAATCCTTCCTTTATCTCAACAAATCCATCGTGCAAGGTGTCACTAGCCTTTCTGAAATTTTGATCCATGGCTTCAAATCTTTGATCCAAGCGGGCAAAGAATTTTTCCTCACTTGCAACATCTTGAGATTTTTGACCAAGGCTCTCCATAAGCTTTAGCATTTGGCTCATAGTGTTGTGTTAGTCAAGATACATCTTCTCCATCAATTGCACAATCCCTAGATTCTCTATGGACCCTTGAGGTAAGTTTGACCCTTGATGCAAGTCAACATTACCTTGCACATGCTCTTGAACATCTTGCCTTGCATCTTGTCTTGTTTTCGGAACACCACCCTCATGCTCAACTACTTCCTTGATGCAAGTCAACATTACCTTGCACATGCTCTTGAACATCTTGCCTTGCATCTTGTCTTGTTTTCGGAACACCACCCTCATGCTCAACTACTTCCTTGAAAGTAGCCTTGACCTTTAACTTGGATGCCATTGGAAAATGACCAATTTCAAGTTGGATATGTTCCCAAACTCCGATTTACAAGATCTTTAGCTCTATGGAGAGGAAATGATGTGTAGAACACCCGTGTATGATCACTTTGATCATGGTCAATGCATAAGTACTCTCTGTTTTGACTTCTTTGAAAAGTCAACTGGTGAGTAGATTACCACTTTGACTAAGAAAACGGGGTCCAAATCTTGAAGTTTTTAGCTTGTTGGAATGAGGGAAGAGTGTACTATTTATCTAGCTACGGTGCCAAAATAGGTTCAGTCCAAAAACCCTAATTTTTACAGAAACAGGGTATCTAGTGGAAAAATAGATATAATGGATAGCTCCGGTGTCCGAACGGTAAGATTTAAGGCTAGATAGGAAGCTTAGGGTATGGGGAACCTAGCCCTATACTCACTTTGGCAAAAGGATGTGCTGTTTTTGACTGGGAAGCCTTCTTTTCTTGTAGGTAAACTTGCCAATTGGAGAAGTAAACGGAGTCCGAATCGAACACTTGAGGGCTCCAAACGTAGCCCTTGGAGAGTAGAATGAGGCTATGTAAACACCTTGGAATTATCCCTAAGCCCTCGGACTAAATTAGGGTTTAGTGCCATAGCAAGAAACTATCAAACTTCTCTCCAAGTCAATCCTCACTTCCCTTTTGCAGTGGCAATGTATTAGACCTTATTTGAAGACATGAATCTCATCAATTTGCAACTTGGCATCCACATGTAACCTCAAGTGCCTTGCATAAGTGTTTTGCAAAAAATTTGGCAGAACCTCCTTTGTTTTTGCAATCAAATCTCAATATCAAATCAAGCGAAATCAATTGCAATACTGAATTCCTTGCTTGCTAAATCCTTGCCCAATAAAATGAATCCACAATAGGCACTCGAAAGTCGATGAAGAGCATTGAAGTTTGCCGATCTCCTGGTCAAGCTCTTCCCACCCTCGTACTATCTAGGTCAAAACTAGGCACATGTGTTGAAAATGTGGTGCCTAGATTCACAAGGAGTATGTATCAAGGGGGGGGGGTGTGAATAGCCTCTAGTAGAGAGGAGATATTTGAGATATTGTGGAGTTGAGGTGGCATTACTAGTGTCCACTTGATTTTTAACCCTTTGGCTATATTAGAGCCACTTTGGAATGAAGAAGATATCTCTTTTTTGGTCCACCAAGTCATGATCACCTCATTACATACTTGTAGTATCATTAGTGTACTAATCACCTCTCCCTCACGACCTAAACCATGGCTATCCTCATATTCCATCCACCATAGCCTTCTCTTTGCACATGCATTCATCTAACCCTAATCTCAAGTTGGTATCAGAGCTAACAAGGTCCTAGGACCTCACCATATCTCCTTCTCTGAAGCCATACCCTAATCCATCACTGATTCACCCTTAATCAAAATCTTATCCACTTAAGCTTCCATGGAAGCTTCACCACTATCTACATTTTTGGTTTGTGCAGCCGCTAGCGTGGACCATTTTGCGTGAAGCCTTGAAGAGCTTCCCAATTGGTTAGGCTTCAAAAGCCCTAACCTAGTTGGAGGGCACAAGGGCAGGTGAGTGCACCATTGACGTCAGAACAACGTGTCATCTCATTTGTGCCATTTTGCTTCCTACAGGCTCCTCACATCGAATCCGGCCGATTCCTCTGAGCGAGAGGTGCGCCTCGCGACCTCCTCCACAAGCTCCTAAAAGGGCTTGACCTAGTTCAAAGAGAGGAGGAGAAATCCATGCTTTTTCAGGCCCCTGCCTCAGTTGTTGCCATGACCATTTCTTGAAGGTATTAGAAAAAGCTTGATTAAAACCTTAATTACAATGGATTAAGTGCTAGTCTAATCACTGATACAAGTACTTCGATTCATTTTTTTGAAGTGTTGAGTGAAGTCTTGCTCAAATACAACCTTGTATTCATGTGCAATCATTCACAAAATAATAACCTTGTCGTGTCAGGCACTCACTAGTACTTCCACTCATCTTGGTGTGTTGTGCATCCCTTCATCACTATGTATGCATCAAGTTGAGGCATCCTACAAATCATTAATGAATGTGGCATGTATGTAAGCATCCTTCACACTAAGGCAAGTGGTCATAAATCTCCTTGAGCCAATCATTATAAAGGGTAGACATTGCCAAAGTACCATCACATAGACAAGGACCTGGTAAGACCCCCTATTCATCATGGCATAGGATGAAATCATCAAGTTTAGTGGTATTGGATTCCACACATAGTAGTCAAAAATCATGTATGCACTCATGAAGAAAAATTTATGGGGAATAATTCAAGGGAGGGACACTCAAGCAAGCCTAGGAACTGCATGGAATAAGAAGAATGAGAGAGCCTTGGGACTCATAGCACTTGCATTGGATAATGAGGTCATTCATCATATCATTAGGATTGAGAAGGCCAAGGATGCATGGGAGGAGTTAACAAATTGTTTGGCACACAGGCAAAGCATTCTAAAGTTCATTTACTCATGCAATTGTATCAACTCAACCTAAGTACTAGCCATGACCTGATAAGTCACATCAACAAAGTATAAAAGCATTAAGCAACAACTTGCCACCATTGGCAAGACACTTGATGATGATGAAGCTAAGGCTATCTTTCTTGCTAGAGTTGTGAAAGGAAAGAAGAGTATGGTAACATAGTTGAAATCTTGTCTAACAACTCTACTCTAACCTTGAATGATGTACAAGCCTCATTGCTTGAACATAAGCAAAAGATGAAAAGCAAATATGAAAATGGAGCATCCTCATCAAAGGACTGGGCACTTTATGCTGGTAGAAGGGAATTGAAGCGAAGATGCAATAATTGTGGCAAGCTAGGCCACACATTCAACACATGCAAATTCAAAGATAAACCAAAGCTTGAATATGCCAAAAATTACTCACTAATTATGTCTTAATTATTTGCTAATTACTCACTAATTACATCTTAATTATTTGCTAATTACTCACTAATTATGTCTTAATTATTTGCTAATTACGTCTTAATTATTTACTAATCACTTTGTTAATGATGTTGATTCTAGTATTTGATCCACCATAGCTCATCACATTGCTCTAATTTCAACATGGTATCAGAGCCATGCCTAGAATCCATCAGGTTTATGAGCCCATTATCTAATTAATTAAGATTAGTAGATAATTAGAAATTAATCAAAATTTTAGTTAGTTTTCAACTCACCTCCTGTACCCCCAGTTGGTGGAGGAGCTCTAGTTCTTTGCACACTCAACCATCGCCAAAACCCTTCTAGCCCAACTTAGCTAACCCATTGCTACTCTAGCCAGTCAAAACAGAAGCGCAAACCGCCGACGGAGCTGGGAGAAATCGCATTTTTCTTCAGCGCATTTTTTTATAAGAAAATTTGACATTGCAGCTGCTCCAAATCAAATTGGTCTAATTCCTCATAGCCCTGGGGGTTTTCAAGCATGCTCTACAAGCTGGTGAAGACAAAATTCAATTTGATCAAGTCTACAGTGAGATCCAAGCTCTTCATCAAATCTGCAGAGGTGACTTTGGTAAAACAAAGATTAAGCTTTCAATATTTGGTCAAATCTTGTGTTTCTTGGCTTAATCCTCTACTAGACTCATTGCTATTGATGGCTTTGAAAGCATTTGAGCTCATTTGAAGTCTAAGGCATCAGATCTGGACTCCCCGCATGCTCTGTTTTCTCCACACAAAATAGTGGATTAATTTACTAATCAATGATTAATCAATGCTAATCACTATATTTTGGTGCAATTGAGGGTTCAAATTAACCATTAGGTATCTGATACAGATCCCTATAACTTCAGATTGCAAATCGGAGTTGGTTTAATACCCTTGATTTAATGTAATTTTTGGTAAAATTGTGCTGATAAATTTGTGATAATCATCATTTTGCATTTAACCCTTGGTTAATGCTTGTAAATCTCACTCAAATTCAAGATTATTCACATCCAGAGTTGCATTTGGGAATGTGCATAAGAATGAATGCTATATGCATTATGTATTGGGCACATTACATCAGTGTAAATATGGGATCAGACACTGCCTTGTCCAGAATAAGGCAAGAGGTAAGACCTCCCGCATAAATTTGGGTTTGCATTGCATAATGACACAAGATAAACATCAAAAACCCAAATGAACTGTCAGTAAAACATTTAAACATGTTGCTCACATGGAGCAAAAAGACCTGACGGCAAGCTCATGGCCCCAGCCATGAAAGAAGAAGAACATCTCTTTCCAAGAAGAAGATCCACACCAAGAAGATCTAGAAGAAAAGCTGAAGGAAGACATGGACACGAGAAGAGAAGCTGCCCCAAGAAGACTGAAAGAAGAGGAAGACATGGACGGATGAAGAGAAGCTACCACGACAAGAAGACTGGAGACAAGAGAAGATGTGAGGCTCCAAAGAGTGAGGAGCCATGTGAAAATCTCTGAGAGAGAGGGAGAGAGAGACCCCACAACCCAATGTAACCTGCCCCAACAAAGTAAAACCACCTCTGAGCCACCGATGATGTAGGCCACATGGTAGATAGATGTATGTGTGAGCACTTTAGCCAAGGTCGCGGGAAACTATAGTAAGCCTTGGACACATAGAGAGAGAGAGTGTCAAGGACTATGCGTTTAGGGACTTGAGGCATTGGTCGCAAGCTATCAAGTAAGAGAGAAACTTGGTATAGGGTCCAGGTGTGCTAAGATAACTTGAGGCACTGGTCTCGCAGACTATCAAGTAAGAGGGAAACTTGGTATAGGGTCTAGGTGTGCTAGAGAGTATTCACTTGAGGGGAGGTGTTGAAATATACAAGTGAATAGGGTGTGTGCGGGAACAAGCCCTTGGTTAGAGGCTATAAAAGAGGATGTGTAAATGTGAAAGAACCTGTGAAAAGGTGAGAAGAATCTACTGGGAGAGAATAAAGGGTAGCATGAGAAGATTTAGGAAGTGTGGAGTTATTCTGGGAGATATTCTGGGAAAAGTGAAGAGGTGGAGAGAATCAAGAAAAAGAGGTGGAGATATTCTGGGAGAGGTGGAGTGAATCAAGGAGAAATCAGTGGGATTTGATGCTTGGATGTAAACTCTATGAATTGAGGCATTGGCCTAATGAGAATTTGCTGGTTTTTTATTATCCATGCCTACATTAAGCTATTTGCTAATTACTCATCACTAATTATATCTTAATTATTTACTAATCACTTTGTTAATGATGTTGATTCTAGTATTTGATCCACCATAGCTCATCACATTGCTCTAATTTCAACAAGAAAAGGGTCATAGTAAACTACAGTGTCCTAAGCTAAAAGACGATGAGAAGAATCAGCGTGATCAAAGTAAAGAAAAGCAAGTGCATACTATTCAAGTGCTCCCTCTAAAGACTTCTCATAAGTTTAAAGAGGTTCAAGTTTATCATGCTGATTCTACTCATGCGTGTTGTGTCACGTCATCAATGTGTGTGCCAACATTTGGCCCACATGAGTTGGTTCAAAAGCATGGTCACATTAAAGGTCAGAAGGTACAAGTTATGATTGATGATAGTTCCACGCACAATTTCTTGAACTATACTTTAGTCAATAAATTAAAGTTGCCACAAAGTTCAAGTAATCATAAGTATGTGGTTTCTTTGATTAACAGCTATGATAAAGATGTGTGGGATACAATAGTTCGTGATGTTCCATTAGTCATTCAAGGTCATGAGATGCATTTGGATTTTCAAGTTATGCATATCACTCGAGCGGATGTTATTCTAGGTCGAGAATGGTTATATCACATTGGTCCATCTTTGTCTAGAAGTTATTTGCATAATTATTTTGAATTTGAAGTAGATGGTAAGAAAGTGTGCTTTGCAAGGTGAACATGATGTACCATCCTCTCACCTCTTATATGCTCTATGGAACTCAATCGCCTTGTACAAGCTAATGAAGTAGAAAACATCTTTTTGTGCTACATGCTTCTTGATGATGTCATTTATTTTCTCGCATGTGAAAACATAAGTGGTTTAAGTGAGCATAGTGTTTACATGACTTCTTTTCAATCAAATCATGTCAACAATAAAAAACTTAACGAATTCTTAAAGCAATTGTTACAACAATTTAAAGATGTGTTTCCAAATGAATTATCGGAAGGATTACCTCCTGTCCGCAAAGTTGAGTATCCAATTGAAGTAATACCTGGCTCAAAGCCAGTAAGTAAGCCTCCTTATAGGCTTAGTTTTAAAAAAGCACAAGAAGTTGAATGACAATTAAAGGAATACCTTAAAAGTGGATTCATTCAACCAAGTGCTTCGCCTTCGGCTTCACCAATTCTATTCGTGAAGAAAAAAGATGCGTCTATGCGGTTATGTGTAGACTACCGTGGTTTGAATCAAATCACGATTAAGAATAAGGACCCTTTGAAAAGATGCAAGGGAGATGAGAGCTTGAGCTCTTGTAAAGCACACACACACTCGCACAAACCCTAGAAGAGAACACACAAGGTGAGAGGCAGAAAATTCTTCTTCTTCTTCAAACAACAAAAGAGGTCTACAAAGAAGATAAAGTAACTAACACACATAATAGAGTATATACAAGCGGTCCATAGTGTGAACACACTAAGAGGAGTGGGTACATGTGGATTAGTTGGTGTAGTCCAGCTGTAGAATCTATGGCGAAGATATTCAGTGCCAGCTACCAAACCCGCTAGTGATATAAATGTCGAATGGTCATGCAGGCGCCTCGTGAGTGTCAGCTCATGTTGAGCTTGACATCTCAACACTCCCCCTCAAGCTTAACTCCAGCTCATGAACTCCAAACATATCTTGAAATCTGCGGAGCTTCTTAGCTCCCAAGGCCTTCGTGAAGATGTCAGCAACCTAATCCTATGTGTTGATGTAGGCCAAGTCGATGTGTCGCCTACCAAGACTCTCTCCCTGATGAAGTAGTAATGTACCTCAATGTGTTTCATCTGTGCATGGAAAACTGGGTTCATGGCCAATTATATACTGCTAAGATTATCACAATATATGACAATCTTTCTCTCCACATGCAACCCCAAGTCAGCAAAACAAGTAGCTTGCGCAACCAAGCTACCTCACATGTTGCTACCATAACTTCTCTATACTCTGCCTCTGTACTCGACAAGGCAACTGTGGGCTGCTTCTTGCTACTCCATGTCATAGCAGCACTCCCCAATGAAAACATAAATCCACTGGTAGATCTCCTGTTTGAGATGCTACCTGCCCAACCTGTACCTGATTACCCATATAGCTCCAATGGTACACCTGCTGCATAAAACAATGCATAATCAACAGTGGCCCTCAAATACCGAAGCATGCGTAACATACTATCAAGATGTGGTTTATGTGGAACTTGCATAAATTGGCTCTCTAAGCCAACAAGGTAACTCAAATCTGGCCTGTTGATCCGTGACATAGATCAAACTCCTCACAATCTTCCTGTAGTGAGATCCTCCAACACATAACCTCCATCCGCTCTAAGCTTGCCATTTTGATCTAATGGAACTGAGATTGGCTTACAAAAATCAGCCATCCCATACTTGGACAACATGCCCAATATGTACATGTTTACCCATCATATAGCTCCAATGGTACACCTGCTACATAAAACAATGCATAATCAACAGTGGCCCTCAAATACCGAAGTGTGTGTCGTACACTATTAAGATGTAGTTTACGCGAAACCTGCATAAACTGGCTCTCTAAGCCAACAGTGTATCTCAAATCTGGCCTGCTCATCGTCGTGACATAGAACAAACTCACAATCTTCCTGTACATAGTGGGATCCTCCAACACATAACCTGCATCCGCTCTAAACTTGCCATTTTTATCTAATGGAATCGAGATTGGCTTACAATCAGCCATCCCATACTTGGATAGCATGTCTAATACATACTGCCTCTGTGACAGCCAAATACCCTCAGGTATGCGAATGACCTCAATTCCCAAAAAATAGCGCAGATCTCCCAAATCGTTCATCTCAAACTTTCTTTTGAGAACACTTTTCACATGCTCAATCTCTTCCAACTTGTCACCCCCAACAATAAGATCGTCTACATAAATGGTGATGATCACAATACCCTTATCACTCTTGCGCACATACAAAGAGTGATCTACATCTGCCATATGAAAACCAATAGTAAACAAGATACTCAACAATCTTGTCATGCCATGCTCGTGGAGCTTGCTTCAGCCCATACAAGGCCTTACGAAGCTTACACACATACTCGGGGTGACCTGTATCCTCAAAACCTTGTAGCTGATCCATATACACCTCTTCTTGCAAGTCACCATGCAAGAACGTATTTTTTACATCCATTTGATGTAAAATCCAGCCTTTAGCTATAGCACCGCAATCACAACTCTCACAGTTGCCATCTTTGCAACAACTGGGACAAATGTCTCCTCATAATCAATCCCATGTGACCAATCTAGCCTTGTACCTGCTTATGCTACCGTCACTGTTATGTTTCACCCTATACACCCACTTATAGCCAATAGCTTTCTTGCCTTCATGCAATGGCACCAAATCCCAAGTGTCATTTCCATACAATGCATCCATCTCCTCATCTCCATAGCTTTCTCCCAACACACATTTCCAATAGCCTCATCAAAACATGTGGGTTCTACAACTTGCACACATCATAAGTCAACCTCTACACATGGTTTTTGACTTCCAGATCTTCATTGCTTTGCATTCATGGCGTCCATAGCCTTCTTCACACCAGGTGTCCTCATTGCTAGAATCCCAAGCTCCTCATCAAGGCTCATCTCTAAGCCACTAGAATCTCCATCAACAAGAGAATGCCCTGTAGAAATATCATGCATACCAAGGGACTCAACCACTTTCTCTTTGCCTTTATGTGATGTACCAACTACATTTTCAGGACTCGTATTATGACGCGGCCTACCACTCCATGGTCTATTAACAGAACCTCTGGATGAGGACTCTCTTAGTCCACTCAATGACTGTGATTGCTGACTTACATTCTGTGTAACCACATTTCCACTTACATCAGCCCCAACAGCATCTTTTTCAGCAGCATACTAGCTACTCATCTCATCAAACACAACATCCCTACTTACCCTCAATTCACGTGTAGCAGGATCATAACATCTATATCCTTTTTGCTTAAGGGAATACCCAATAAACACACATTTTTTTTCTTTTGGATCCAGCTTAGTATGCAACTCATCTGGCACATGCACATATGCAATACAGCCCAAAAACTTTCAAGTGAGATAAATTAGGTTTCTTGCCAGCAAACTTCTCCTCTGGCGTTACATCATATATGGCTGCAATAGGAGTCTTGTTCATGATATAAACTATCGTAGACACAGCCTCTGCTTTCCTGTCTGTTTTTCAGCCATAACTCTGAAATTCTGAAAATGAGTGAACACTTCACCCTTCTCCTTCATGAAATACACCCAGACTTTCCTCATGTGATCATCAATGAATGTTACATAGTACCTGCAGCAGCCACCCATAGATATATCTTCGCACGACTCCATACATCTGAATGCACAACATCTAGTACATTCTTGGTCACATTTCTGTCATGTAGAAATACATGTTTTGTTTTCTTTCCAAATTGACATGCTTCACAAACTTTGTGCATACCTTTAACTTTAAACTTAGGTAGCCCTATCACAATTTCTTTAGTCTGCGTAGACTTCATTCTTTGCACATTTACATGCCCAATTCTCTTAATATGCCAAATGTCTGTATCTACAACAAGCTCTTGAACCATTTGCAAACATTGCAACACTCACTTCAGGCATATTTACATTCAATGTAAATATTTTGCCCACTTTGTTGCCTTTTGCAACCAACCTGCACTTATCTTTAAAGTCTTTTACATAACATCCATAAGGGTTAAAGAGGACTTGCAACCCCTTCTCAATCATCTGGCCAACAGAAACCAAATTCTTTGTAATGCTTGAAACATGAAGTACATCTACAAGGTACTTCACCTTACCATCCTGCATAGACAATGGCACATCTCCAACATGGGCAATCGGATGAGCAGTGTCATCCCCTGTTTCAACAAAACCTGGTCTTTCAAGAATCTTCATTTCCTTAAACCACTCACCATGACTTGTCATGTGGTTTGAAACGCCTGAATCAACATACCATACATCATTCTTACATGCTGCTACATCATTTCCAAACACAGCATTATCCACATGTTGCATAACAAACAACCTCTCATTATCCTTATTATTTCTGCTAGAGGATGCATAGTTGTTTTGCTGCACTTTTCTATTTTGTATGTCACTTTGCTTCTTTATAGCAATCTACCTGCACATGCCTAGGCTTACCATAGTAAAAACAGCCTCGTGTATCATTATGTTGCCCTTGCCAATGACCACGACCTCTTTGACTCCCCCTGTCTCTAAACTAGCCTCTTCCACCTTTGTGTTGTTGTTAATCCTGGGACTGTTGTTACTGACCATAATTCTGATTACCTGTTCGGCCACCACCTTGGCGTGACCTCTACCTCGTTCTCTACCTACACTTGTGTAGAAGGCCTGCTCCTCTTTGAACTATTTTTGTTTTGTGTAGAAGGCCTGCTCCTCTCTGAACTATTTTTGTTTTGTGAAGACTGTTGATCTTCACTCAAGTTCTTCTCTTCAATGATCAACATTGACACCAAATCTGTGAAGTTGGGAATGTTCTCCCTCCTGAGTCTGAATATAGACGTCTTGAACGCCTTGTATTGTGGCCTGAGACCACGTAGACACACTTCCACCTTATCATCATCATTAACAGAAACACCAATTGATGCAAGGGATTCCATAATACCCTTGATCTTCAAGGCATAATCATTCACAGACATATTCTTCTTCTCCACAGTATGAAGCTCATTCTTCAATTGAATCTTTGGTGCCTTCGTGTTAGTTTCATATAGCTTCACCAAGGTGCCCCATGCCTCCTTAGTGACTTGGCATCCTATATATGTCCAATCATGGTGTCCTGTATATGTCTAATCATGGTGTCCTGTATACTAGAAAGCCAATACATAACTTTCCTTGCTCCTTGGTTCCAGTCCTTGAATTATTTTACATCTGTAGAGGAGTTGGATTAATCTATGGTATCTTTAGTGCCTCCTCATGTTCACCTTCTTTTATGTAGTCCTAGTAACCTTTTCCCATGAGGACATTTATCAATCTAAACCTCCAAGCATGGTAGATGAAGCTCTTACCCTTGCACCGCTTCATGTTCTTCTCTTGCTTGCCACCCTATAACTTTTCTCTCATGAAGAAATCTCCTCAATCAGAGTTCGTTTGTTTGCCAGTGCCTCCCGAAGAGATCTCGATAAAGGTGTAGTAGCCAACACGAAAGAAGGAAGAGTAGATGAAGCTCTTACCCTTGCACCGCTTCATGTTCTTCTCTTGCTTGCCGCCCAGCCCTTAGCATGAACCAGGATCTGATACAATGAAAAGATGTAGGGGATACGAGAGCTTGAGCTCTTGCAAAGCATACACACACTACACTCACACAAACCCTAAAAGAGAATACACAAGGTGAGAGGCTATAAATTCTTCTTCTTCTTCACACAACAAAATAGGTCTACAAAGAAGATAAAGTAACTAACACACATAATAGAGTATATACAAGTGGTCCATAGTGTGAACACACTAAAAGGAGTGGGTAGATGTGGACTAGTCGGTGTAGTCCAGCTATAGAATCTCTGGTGAAGATATGTCGCTGATAGCTACCAAACCTACCAGTGATATAAATGTCGAACGGTCATGTAGGCGCCTCGTGAGTGTTAGCTCATGTTGAACTTGACATCTTAACACCCTTTGCCATGAATAGATGAGTTGTTTGATCAACTCCAAGGGGCAAAGTACTTTACAAAAATCAATTTATGATCCAGATATCATCAAGTGAGAATTCAGAACACGTGGATGTCCAAAGACAGCTTTTCGAACTAAGTTTGGTCACTATGGGTTTATAGTCATGCCCTTTGGTTTGACTAATGTTCCGGCCACATTCATGACACTCATGGGATAGTGTCTTGAAACCCTATTTAGGAAACTTTGTCATGGTTTTCCTAGACGATATCCTAATCTATAGTCACACTAAGAAAGAACATCTTGAACGCTTACGAAGTATTTGAGTTACTTAGGAAGCATTCAATTTATGCCAAAGAGAGTAACTATGAATCCTTCATAAAAGAAATTCAATACTTAGGCCACATAATCTCAAAACATGGCATTCGTATTGGATCCAACGAAAGTACAAGCCATATTGAAATGGTCACATCCCACAAACCTAGAAGAATTACGAATTTTTCTTGGTTTGTCTGGATTCTATAGAAAGTATGTCCAAGATTATGCTAAGATAGTTGTTTCGATGATGAATCAGCTTAAAGGAAAGGGAAATACCTTTGTTTGGGGGGGTTCCCAGCAAAGAAGTTTTGAAAAACTTAAGGTAGTTATAGCTATAGCTCCCATTATCCAAGTTGTCGATCCGAATCAACTCTTTGTGGTATAGAGACGGATGTTAGCAATGATGCAGTAGGCACAGTTCTTTTACAAGGAGGGAAACCTATTGCATTTGAAAGTAAAAAGTTGGACAGAGCTCAACAAAATTATTCTGCTTATGAAAGGGAAAAAATTATATGCTATTATTCATGCCTTAAAGAAGTGGAGGCATTATTTATATGGTGCTAGATTTAAGATAGTCTTCGATCATGAGAGTATCAAATGGTTATCTAGTCAAAAGGAGTTGAAAGGACGCAAAGCTAGATGGGCAGAGTTGCTCTCCAAGAGTTTGACTTTCAACTAAGATATAGAAAAGGACGTTACAATGTGGTAGCCGATTCATTGAGTCGCATGCCCATGGTTAACGAGTTGAGTTTTACTCAAATTAAGAGTAATTTTTTGGAATCATTTAAGGGGAAGTGTGTTGATGATCCGCATTATGCCCACGTGTGGAGTGTCATGGAGAAGAGGGATCCCTTGACTACAAATAAAGATAGCCCCGTTCACGAGACAGACACTTCCACCATCGACAGTGAGTCTCGAGAGATGTCTCAAGGAGACAATTATGAGAGATGTCTACGAGTGATGAAAGAAATCGTTAGAAGAATTTTTCCATCGATAATGGTTATTTACTTTACAAAGGTAGAGTATGTATACCTTTGGACTCAGACATTAGGCGTCGAATTTTATATGAATGTCATGATAGTCTGAGTGCTGGTCATCTTGGAATATGGAAGACATATGCACTAGTTAAGAGATAATTTTATTGGTCTAGCTTAAGTGAGGACGTCCAAGACTATGTCTTAAATTACCAAAAGTGTCAGGTCAATAAAGCAGAACGCCTAAAGGTAGGGGGTTTACTAAGTCCACTAGAGATCCCAAATGGCAAGTGGGAAAGTATCTCAATGGAATTTATAGTTGGATTACCTAAAACGAACAGAGGCCACGATTCGATTTGGGTGGTCATAGATACGTTGAGTAAAATGTGTCAGTTTATTCAAACAAAAACGACAGTGACTACATCTGAGTCAGAAAGGCTATTTGTTGAGAATATCTATCGACTATATGGCTTACCACCAGCAGCCGATCTAGTTAGTGATAGAGATACAAAGTTTAACAGTCACTTTTGGCATGTTGTGTTCAAGAGATTGGACAACATGCTAAGTATGGGTACGGCTGATCATCCTCAAAGAGCGATGGTCAAACCGAGAGAGTCAACCAAGTCTTGGAAGATATGCTATGAGCATATGTAAGCAAAAAGTAAACCAATCGGGAAGAATATTTACCCATATTCGAATTTGCTTATAATAGTGTCAAACATTCAACCATGGGATTTAGTCCATTTATATGTTGATGTATGGTTTTCAACCACGAGCTCCAATGGCCGTTGGACTCGAGAAAGAAAAGATACAAAAGGTTAAAGATTTTCTTTAAGATCTCCAGGAGATGACAAGAATTCCAAAAGATAATGTTAAGAGAGCATAGGACCATACTAAACATTATGTCGACAAAGATCATAGGCAAATCATCTTAGAGGAAGGTGATAAAGTGTTTTTAAAGATTCACACACATTCTGAATATTTAAAAGCAGGGAGAAGTCCGAAGCTACCTCCAAGGTATTGTGGTCCATTTACAATACTTAAAAAAGTAGGTAGTGTTGCTTATAAGTTAGCTTTACCAGAAAGCTCTAAAGTTCATCTAGTTTTTCATGTCAGTAGACTAAAAAAGAAGTTGGGTGAGATGATGATAATCTTGTCAATCCAGAGAAAAGAACTCAACACTCTAACAGGAGTGTTTAGTCAAGTGGAAGGATAAACTAGAAGAAGGTTCTACCTGGGAAAAGGTAAGCACACTCAGAAAGAGGTTTTCGAATTTTGTTTTTGAGGATGAAAACTCTTCTTAGGGGGGAGTAATGTCATGACAACGGAATTACCGTCCGGGCAAGGCATGGGTGGGGTTTAGGGACCAGAGTGCTACAATGTTTGCAAATGGTTCAGGAGTTGTTGCAGATACATACATTTGGCATAAGAGAATTGGGCATGTAAATGTGGAAAGAATTAAGTCTATGTAGACTAAAGAAATTGTGACAAGGCTGCCTAAGTTTAAGGTTGAAGTTATGCAGAAAGTATGTGAAATATGTCAATTTGGAAAGTAAACAAAGCATGTATTTCCACATGACAGAAATGTGAGCAGGAATGTACTAGATGTTGTGCATTTAGATGTATGGGGTCCTGCAAAGACTATGTCTATGGGTGGTTGCAGGTACTACATAACATTTATTGATGACCACATGAGAAAAGTGTGGGTGTATTTCATGAAGGAGAAGAGTGAAGTGTTCACTCATTTTCAAAATTTCATTTTCTCAGTACAACACTTGGAATGGCTTTACCCCATGGTAATTTTGCCCAAGAAGAAGGCCAACAAGATCTATGTCTGTGTGGACTTCTGGTCCCTCAACAAGTGTCGCTCCTCCTAGCTCTGTCTTAACCCCTTTAAATGTCATTTCTTAGTGGTCCAAGGCACCCTCTCCTAGGTCACATCATCTCTTCTGATCGCCTGGCTCCTGACCCTGACAAAATAGTTGCCATCCTTTGCCTTCCTCTCCCGATCAGCCCCAAAGGCACCCAGGTTTTTGTCAGCCACATCGGCTACCATCAGCATTTCATCGACATGTATGCTGATGTGGTCCTTGCCCTCACCCACCGCCTAGTCAAGCCCTCCACCATCGTCTAGTGGTCCGACCCCAGCTTCTACTGCATTCTCATATCTTAAAAAGTGATTGTTGATAAAGCCCCCATTCTTATCCCACCCGATTGGACGATCATTTTCCATGTTCATACAGATGCTCATCTTGGACCACCATGCTCTAAAGCATCTTCTCTCTCAATAAACCACAGGTGGCTGGTCAGGTGTGGCGGTGGTTGCTGCTCTTCCAATAATCTCTCCCCCTTCCTCTAGAATACCCTCACCTCCTCCTTTGTGGGGCCACCTCTCCCCTGTTCCCCTCAACTACCCTCACCTCCTCCTTTGCGGCACACACACACCCCCCCTCCTCCTCAACTACCCTCACCTCCTTCTCACAGAAACCTCTTCCCGCTCCCCCTCACGGCTCACCCCAACCACCTCCCCCCTCAAAGAAGCACATCGTCTCCCCTCCCCATACCTCCCAGCATCCCCTTTCCCCCATCGCTTCCCTCGTCGCTATATCACACGGTGTCTTTAAGAGGCGCCTCAAGTGGGATCGACGGCTGAGATGAGCGCGCTGATCTCAGCCGTCGGATCACATGCGCGAAAAAGTAAACTAGGGCAAGCGAAGCGCAAATGGGAATCGATCTCAGCCGTCGGATCACGTGCGCGCAAAAGTAAACTAGGACAAGGGCAGCTAAACTGGGAATCGAGGATCGTACGTCTGAGATGAGCGGGCGATTCGTGGCCATCGGAGAACACCGCTAAAACCTAGCTGGTGAGGGATTTGGCGGACGTACGATTTGGAGACGGAGGATTTGGCGGTGCTCCCGTCTGAGGGATTTGGCGGAACATCCACTCGGCATGCATAGAGGTATGTGAAAACATTCTTATGTTTTGTTCGAATGTTAACCCAATGGTCATTAGAGACAATGAGTTGGTTGACATAACTAGAGAGACAAACATTTCAAAGGCATATGCAAACGATGATGATTTATGAGACTAATGCATAAACTTGGAGTTTATTGACAATGCAACAACTCCTCCAAACGCATATGCCAAGTTGCCAACAATGATGATTTTATGGATTGACTTTCAATAGTGTGTCCTTTGTATAGCATGATATATGGCATTTTTTGTATTGGATCAATTGAGACAAATTAAGATAAACATTGTAGGTGCCAAAACAACCAAACCTCTATTGGGTTTAGAGATTTTTGAATCTTAATCATTTTTCAAGATTTTCTTCTTAAGAAATCTATTGGTTGCATGTAGTGGTCAATTAATCAGGTTTGAGCGTCTTTCATTGTCATTCAAAAAATGCTCGCTTCCACCTTGTCATATGTTCCTTCCACCATCCCTTTTGATCCCTTTTACTCAAAGAAGCTTGCTTAGCACTAAACATTGAAGGTAATTTGCTCTCTCTCTCTCTCTCTCTCTCTCTCTCTCTCTCTCTCTCTCTCCCCCTTGTCTCTAAATCACTCAGTCTATTTGATATGTGGTAGGAAAATCAAAAAACAAGGTCTGCGCAGTAAACTAAGAAAAGTAGGGAAAGTAGGACTGTGTAGTAAACTAGGACTGTGAGCAAACTACGACGGTCAAAGGGATGGATGAATAGCATTATATTAAGAAATTTTTTTCCCTTTTTCAAACATGATAACTTTCTAAATATGTCCATGTGTGTGAAGGATGAGCTTGTGGATTGAAGATCCTGGGATTGAAGATGGCCCAAGTGAGCAAACTACGATCGAAGAATACTTGGTGCCTGATACAAGTAGCCAAGAATCTAGTTGGAGTCAAGAAGAGGATGGTTTCTTTGCACAAAGGGTTGAAAGCAAAGAAATTGAAGAAAGTGCCAAAGAGTCACTTAATCCACTGCTTTATCTATCGCCTATATATTTCTCCTTTGATAGGAGAAGTTATGATGTGATGGTCAGTGTTATTCAAGGGAATTTGTCGATGACCATTGAGACTCTTAAGACTTTCGATTCTAGAGGAATCCTTGATCTGAAGAAATGGAGGCGAATGAAGGAAAACCTTTGCTTGGATCAAAATCAAGATGGCTCCCTTGTGCTTTGCTTAAAGTCATTTCCAAATTTAAGGATAATAGAGGAATGGGAAAATATTGTCATGACATGTCATAATATATTGGAGTGTGGAGATCATAGAGGGATAAAGGAAACCCTTGAAACCATTAAAGAAACATGGTGTGTTGACATTCGTCAACATGGAATCCCTATTTCTTATGTAAAGGACTTCATTAATTCTTGTGCTTGCAGAAACATGGTAAAAGGAGTTGATGGAGATTCTATTCCACGTTGGCTTCAAAAGAACCCAAAAAGAGAACCCACGACCATTTTGAATATTGATAGCTCTAATGTGGAGAGGCATTTGATAGAGATAATGATAGAGCACAAAGTGAGGCTTGTGAAAGTTCGCTCAACAAAAAACCAAGGGCCATCAAAGAGGGTTGTTGATTACTTGTGCCATAGAGGTGGAGAACCTAGTCAAAAGGGGACACTAAGGAGATTGAGGACCTCAAAGAAGTGTCACTGTCCATTTAAGGTACAAGTGGAGTATTTGAATACAAAAGACAAAGCAATTATTTCATTATATGCTTCTCATAAGGGACATGTTCCTGGCACTCGAAATGATCTATATCATTTGCCAGTCCATCCTATTGTCATTGAGCGTTGTATAGAGGATTTGTTTGACATTGGTAGCTCTCGCCATGTAGCAAGGATGTCACTCTCAAAAGAGAGATTGCATATGGAGAAATCTTCAGACCTAGATCGCACGATCTTTAGGTTTTTCATGATTCCAAAAGAGGTCTCCATGTTGTCATACCAAGTACGCAATCAAGGTAGCATTCTAATACTCATTGACATTCTTGGTTTCTTTTCTATGTGAATAGATATTCTTGACATTCATGTTATTGCAGACAAAGCTACAGAAGATGATTGGGTATTGATGTACATGGAATGCTTGAAACTAAAGACACAAAACAAGGTAAGTTTGGTGGTTTTTCTTGACATCATTGGAGTTCCTTTATTTCTTACCATACATTCTTAATTGCATGTTTCGTGGATATAGGTGCTATATTGTCAGCCATACATTCTTAATTGCATGTTTCGTGGATATAGGTGCTATATTGTCAGCCCTACAATCCTCAAGCAAAGGAAGACAAAGACAAACCATTCATTCTTATTATTCAAGATACGTGGATGTTACAAATGGCACTTCGATTCTCCTTGCATAACTCATGGGCTATTGATAGTACTTTCAAGACAAATAAATTTGGCCTACCATTATATGCAGCTGTACTACCAAACCAACTTGGAGTTGGCATTCCAGTGTGGTGTATGATGTGCACTAATGACCCAGGCTCTCATCAAGAGAGCATAGCCTTGGAGATTACTATGAAAATGGTTTTTTCAAGAATGGGAGATATTCGTCCTATAGCTCTAGTCATTGACAAGTGTCCACAAGAACTACAGCCATTGCTTAAGGTGGTTGACGAAGATCCCCATTGTTGGGTTCAACAAGAGCAAGAAACTCGCCAACAAGTTGCATGCCATGTCATCCTATGTTGGTTCCATGCTAAGAAAGCTTGGGTTGAGAATTTGTTACCACAAGTAAGAGATTGCAATATTTCAAGGCTATGGACTGGAGAGTAAACTAGGACTGTGCATTAACTAGGACTAGATAGTAAACTAGGACTGGATAGTAAACTAGGACTGTGCATTAACTAGGACTAGATAGTAAACTAGGACTGTGCATTAACTAGGACTGTGCAGTAAACTAGGACTGTGCAGTAACCTAGGACTTCATAATTGAGAGTAGCTTAGGATATTTGATTTAATATGAGTTTTGGGTTATAATTTAACCTCTAACAAAAATGTGAAAAATGTAGGTTCCCAAAGAACTGCAAGATGAGATCTACACATCAATGTCAAATCTCATGCACTCGGTTACAAAAATGGAATTTGAACAGAAGTATCAACATTTCTTACAATGTTACAATGCACATGACAATAGCATTCGATATGTAACAAACGGTTGGTGTGGGTCTACTTGTGTATGGTGAAGGCGATGGCCAAAATTTGGCCGATTGTTCTCTTATGGGAATGTTGATACTACTAACTTGGTGGAGCGCCTATGGCAGTACATAAAATACACTCTCTTGGATGCACAAATCAACCGGTCCATGCTTGAACTTATACATGCTCTTGTGGGCGATTCAAAGACTGGCAGGCGCATGGGTGGAACTATGCTTGAGTTCTTCAAGCAAAAGCAAGAAATAGGTAATATCACTAGTTCTTTTAACATTTTTGCTGTATTCATTTAAAGTATCTTAAATCCTCTTCTTGACATTTGTATTTCTTGATCTAGCCGATTCTGGGCGCTTTAGTATTCGTGGATCGCCAAAGATGCACACTTCAAGGTTGTATGCTAGGGAGAGAATATTACAACGATTTGAAAGTGACCCCTCATCGTTGAAAGTTATCAATGAAATGGCCTTGTCGTTCAAGATTCAAAGCACCTCTTCTTCAAGCCAATGGTATCATGTGATTATGCAATCTAATTATTGTGATTGCCCCGATTGGACAAGTGACTGCAAGCACTTATATGGCATAAGATTGGACAAGTGACTACAAGCACTTATATGGCATAAGATTGATAATGAGGCATCACTTTCCTGAGTTATACAACTTTCTTCCCATTATTGACAATGCACGCACCTTGGGAATGGTTTCTATGGATCATGAGATTTGTGAGACTTCTGCAAGCCCTTGTAATCAGATGGACATGAAAGAGGCCAACACAAGTGAAGACATTCATCTCTGCATTGAGGAATTTAGAAGAATTTTAAGTCAAATAGAGGAAGAATTGGACACAAAGGACTCTACAGAAAAAGAATTATACTTGACACAGCTACAAACCTCAAAGGAGTACCTTTCAAATCTTATCAAGCCAAAGGAGATTGACATGCCTACAAGAGGGAGTGTTCGTCAAATTCAAGCACATGTGTGACGACAACTAGGCTTGGCCATGGAAGGCCAAGAGAGCCTTTCAATACCATTCCAACTTCATTTCAGGAAACTGAATTGTGTCCCCCCAACAAACGAGCTCATGTAACCGGTGTATTGAGAAGAAAACATCAACGTGGTAGACATCGTATTCACTTTGATAAAAGACCACGTATTTGGTGCCCACATTGCTGCACAAAAACATTGATGGTAGACCCCCTTTCTACCCTCTCTTGTCACATTTGCCATGGTTTATTGCCTTTAACTGAAAGACATGCTCCCGTCGGTGTTGAAGGCATCCTCATAAACAAGGATGTGCTATTATGCGATGGATTACAAAGCTTGCAATGTAAGATCATGTCTTGTTTGTATGGTGATTGTAAGGATGAGGAGAGACACTTTTCTTTGACTCTTCCAAGTGGACAAGTCCTCGAAAAGATATACGCATCGCGCGTTAGACTTATGCTATTGTACACTTGATATATGAGGATGGTGGCAAGTACTGTGTTATTTTTCAGTATTTGTGTGGCATTGGATGTATGTATGATCTCTCTCATTGGTAAGCCTTTCCACATAAACTAGGACTGTGCAGTAAACTAGGACTGTGCTAAAACTAGGACAAGCCAAAGTACAAATGTTGTGAAATGGTGGCAAGTACTGTCTTATTTTTTAGTATTTGTGTGGCATTGGATCTATGTATGATCTCTCTCATTGGTAAGCCTTTCCACATAAACTAGGACTGTGCAGTAAACTAGGACTGTGCAAAAACTAGGACCTGCCAAAGTACAAATGGAAGTATTTGTGTGGCATTGGATGTATGTATGATCTCTCTCATTGGTAAGTGTGTATGATCTCTCATTGGTAAGCATTTGGATGTGTGTATGATCTGTCCTTGGTAAGCGTTTTCACATAAACTAGGACTGTGCAGTAAACTAGGATTGTGCAAAAACTAGGACAAGCGAAAGTACAAACGGAAGTACAAGCTTGCAATGCAAGATCATGTCTTGTTTATATGGTGATTGTAAGGACTTTGTAGTAAACTAGGACTGTGTAGTAAACTAAGACTGTGCAAAAACTAGGACTGTGCAGTAAACTAGGACTATGCAAAAACTAGGACAAGCGGAAGTACAAATGGAAGTCTCACGTAATATTTATAGCGTAAGCGACAATGGACTTTGCCTTTGAATTTGCCAATGGATGATATTGAAGACTCATAAAGCCAATGAGGTTTGCAAGTAGCCTCACATCGATACAAAGCGCAGTTTTGCATAAAGTAATAACCAAGGAGTAAACCAAAAATAACTACTGCATTGACACATGTATTGAACTCATCTAATACAAAATCTTTACAACCAAAACATTTAGCATTCCATGGAAGTGTAGCCTTTCAAGAAGTGTACAACTTATCTCGAAATGTAATTTTGTACCAACTATAAAATCCCAAAATAAGACTTATCTTCACTATTGTGGAGACATACAATGTCATATATCATAAAATGGCATAAGCCTTCCATTGACTAAGTGCCCAAAAAACTAACATAGCAAACTAAGAAGGTCACGATGCTAAGGGCAGATGCTCGTCCAATACATGGCTGAGCCAAGAACTGAACTCATCCTTCAACTTCATGACATATCCATGGTCGAACCACTTCTTTGATAGCTACACAAGGAAAAAAGCAATGTTAGAGTTTAGAACACCAAATTCACATTTAGCTCATACATAGCGAGAGATTTCGTAAGGAAGCTTTTTAATAAGCATGTGCATACCCAATGCTTTGGAGGTGTATCTATAAGGCTCCCATCGATTAGTTTCTTGATAAATGCCATTACATAAAATCCGCAATCAATTGCGTTTGGTTGTTTTGGCACCTACAATGTTTATCTACATATGTCTCAATTGATCCAATCCAAAAAATGCCATGTATCATGCTATATAAAGGACACAATATTGAAAGCCAAAATTAATTTTCACATACCTCTATACACTTCAACTCAAACCCAGTGGATGGGCATGCAAGAGACTCTTGTAATGCCTCGTCGCTATATCACACGGTGTCTTTAAGAGGCGCCTCAAGTGGGATCGACGGCTGAGATGAGCGCGCGGATCTCAGCCGTCGGATCACATGCGCAAAAAAGTAAACTAGGACAAGGGCAGGTAAACTGGGAGAAAAAGGATCGTACGTCTGAGATGAGCGGGCGATTTGTGGCCGTCGGATAACACCGCTAAAACCTAGCTGGTGAGGGATTTGGCGGACGTAGGATTTGGAGACGGAGGATTTGGCGGTGCTCCCGTCTGAGGGATTTGGTGGAACATCCAGTCGGTTGCCTGCAGCAGTCGCCCCTGCCCACGAGGAATGACGACGTGATCCGACGGCTTGAATATTGAATTATCTTAACATATGCATGGTTTTAATCTACGCGTAGGGGCGGCTGTGCAGGCAACCGACTGGATGTTCCGCCAAATCCCTCAGACGGGAGCACCGCCAAATCCTCCGTCTCCAAATCGTACGTCCGCCAAATCCCTCACCAGCTAGGTTTTAGCGGTGTTATCCGACGGCCACAAATCACCCGCTCATCTCAGACGTACGATCCTTTTTCTCCCAGTTTACCTGCCCTTGTCCTAGTTTACTTTTTTGCGCATGTGATCCGACGGCTGAGATCCGCGCGCTCATCTCAGCCGTCGATCCCACTTGAGGCGCCTCTTAAAGACACCGTGTGATATAGCGACGAGGCATTACAAGAGTCTCTTGCATGCCCATCCACTGGGTTTGAGTTGAAGTGTATAGAGGTATGTGAAAATTAATTTTGGCTTTCAATATTGTGTCCTTTATATAGCGTGATATATGGGCTTTTTTGGATTGGATCAATTGAGACATATGTAGATAAACATTGTAGGTGCCAAAACAACCAAACACAATTGATTGCGGATTTTATGTAATGGCATTTATCAAGAAACTAATCGATGGGAGCCTTATAGATACACCTCCAAAGCATTGGGTATGCACATGCTTATTAAAAAGCTTCCTTACGAAATCTCTTGCTATGTATGAGCTAAATGTGAATTTGGTGTTCTAAACTCTAACATTGCTTTTTTCCTTGTGTAGCTATCAAAGAAGTGGTTCGACCATGGATATGTCATGAAGTTGAAGGATGAGTTCAGTTCTTGGCTCAGCCATGTATTGGACGAGCATCTGCCCTTAGCATCGTGACCTTCTTAGTTTGCTATGTTAGTTTTTTGGGCACTTAGTCAATGGAAGGCTTATGCCATTTTATGATATATGACATTGTATGTCTCCACAATAGTGAAGATAAGTCTTATTTTGGGATTTTATAGTTGGTACAAAATTACATTTCGAGATAAGTTGTACACTTCTTGAAAGGCTACACTTCCATGGAATGCTAAATGTTTTGGTTGTAAAGATTTTGTATTAGATGAGTTCAATACATGTGTCAATGCAGTAGTTATTTTTGGTTTACTCCTTGGTTATTACTTTATGCAAAACTGCGCTTTGTATCGATGTGAGGCTACTTGCAAACCTCATTGGCTTTATGAGTCTTCAATATCATCCATTGGCAAATTCAAAGGCAAAGTCCATTGTCGCTTACGCTATAAATATTACGTGAGACTTCCATTTGTACTTCCGCTTGTCCTAGTTTTTGCATAGTCCTAGTTTACTACACAGTCCTAGTTTTTGCACAGTCTTAGTTTACTACACAGTCCTAGTTTACTACAAAGTCCTTACAATCACCATATAAACAAGACATGATCTTGCATTGCAAGCTTGTACTTCCGTTTGTACTTTCGCTTGTCCTAGTTTTTGCACAGTCCTAGTTTACTGCACAGTCCTAGTTTATGTGAAAACGCTTACCAAGGACAGATCATACACACATCCAAATGCTTACCAATGAGAGATCATACACACTTACCAATGAGAGAGATCATACATACATCCAATGCCACACAAATACTTCCATTTGTACTTTGGCAGGTCCTAGTTTTTGCACAGTCCTAGTTTACTGCACAGTCCTAGTTTATGTGGAAAGGCTTACCAATGAGAGAGATCATACATAGATTCAATGCCACACAAATACTGAAAAATAAGACAGTACTTGCCACCATTTCACAACATTTGTACTTTGGCTTGTCCTAGTTTTAGCACAGTCCTAGTTTACTGCACAGTCCTAGTTTATGTGGAAAGGCTTACCAATGAGAGAGATCATACATACATCCAATGCCACACAAATACTGAAAAATAACACAGTACTTGCCACCATCCTCATATATCAAGTGTACAATAGCATAAGTCTAACGCGCGATGCGTATATCTTTTCGAGGACTTGTCCACTTGGAAGAGTCAAAGAAAAGTGTCTCTCCTCATCCTTACAATCACCATACAAACAAGACATGATCTTACATTGCAAGCTTTGTAATCCATCGCATAATAGCACATCCTTGTTTATGAGGATGCCTTCAACACCGATGGGAGCATGTCTTTTAGTTAAAGGCAATAAACCATGGCAAGTGTGACAAGAGAGGGTAGAAAGGGGGTCTACCATCAATGTTTTTGTGCAGCAATGTGGGCACCAAATACGTGGTCTTTTATCAAAGTGAATACGATGTCTACCACGTTGATGTTTTCTTCTCAATACACCGGTTACATGAGCTCGTTTGTTGGGGGGACACAATTCAGCTTCCTGAAATGAAGTTGGAATGGTATTGAAAGGCTCTCTTGGCCTTCCATGGCCAAGCCTAGTTGTCGTCACATGTGCTTGAATTTGACGAACACTCCCTCTTGTAGGCATGTCAATCTCCTTTGGCTTGATAAGATTTGAAAGGTACTCCTTTGAGGTTTGTAGCTGTGTCAAGTATAATTCTTTTTCTGTAGAGTCCTTTGTGTCCAATTCTTCCTCTATTTGACTTAAAATTCTTCTAAATTCCTCAATGCAGAGATGAATGTCTTCACTTGTGTTGGCCTCTTTCATGTCCATCTGATTACAAGGGCTTGCAGAAGTCTCACAAATCTCATGATCCATAGAAACCATTCCCAAGGTGCGTGCATTGTCAATAATGGGAAGAAAGTTGTATAACTCAGGAAAGTGATGCCTCATTATCAATCTTATGCCATATAAGTGCTTGCAGTCACTTGTCCAATCGAGGCAATCACAATAATTAGATTGCATACTCACATGATACCATTGGCTTGAAGAAGAGGTGCTTTGAATCTTGAACGACAAGGCCATTTCATTGATAACTTTCAACGATGAGGGGTCACTTTCAAATCGTTGTAATATTCTCTCCCCAGCATACAACCTTGAAGTGTGCATCTTTGACGATCCACGAATACTAAAGCGCCCAGAATCGGCTAGATCAAGAAATACAAATGTCAAGAAGAGGATTTAAGATACTTTAAATGAATACAGCAAAAATGTTAAAAGAACTAGTGATATTACCTATTTCTTGCTTTTGCTTGAAGAACTCAAGCATAGTTCCACCCATGCGCCTGCCAGTCTTTGAATCGCCCACAAGAGCATGTATAAGTTCAAGCATGGACCGGTTGATTTGTGCATCCAAGAGAGTGTATTTTATGTACTGCCATAGGTGCTCCACCAAGTTAGTAGTATCAACATTCCCATAAGAGAACAATCGGCCAAATTTTGGCCATCGCCTTCGCCATACACAAGTAGACCCACACCAACCGTTTGTTACATATCGAATGCTATTGTCATGTGCATTGTAACATTGTAAGAAATGTTGATACTTCTGTTCAAATTCCATTTCTGTAACCGAGTGCATGAGATTTGACATTGATGTGTAGATCTCATCTTGCAGTTCTTTGGGAACCTACATTTTTCACATTTTTGTTAGAGGTTAAATTATAACCCAAAACTCATATTAAATCAAATATCCTAAGCTACTCTCAATTACGCAGTCCTAGGTTACTGCACAGTCCTAGTTTACTGCACAGTCCTAGTTAATGCACAGTCCTAGTTTACTATCCAGTCCTAGTTAATGCACAGTCCTAGTTTACTATCCAGTCCTAGTTTACTGTATACCCACAGTCCATAGCCTTGAAATATTGCAATCTCTTACTTGTGGTAACAAATTCTCAACCCAAGCTTTCTTAGCATGGAACCAACATAGGATGACATGGCATGCAACTTGTTGGCGAGTTTCTTGCTCTTGTTGAACCCAACAATGGGGATCTTCGTCAACCACCTTAAGCAATGGCTGTAGTTCTTGTGGACACTTGTCAATGACTAGAGCTGTAGGACGAATATCTCCCATTCTTGAAAAAACCATTTTTATAGTAATCTCCAAGGCAATGCTCTCTTGATGAGAGCCTGGGTCATTAGTGCACATCATACACCACACTGGAATGCCAACTCCAAGTTGGTTTGGTAGTACAGCTGCATATAATGGTAGGCCAAATTTATTTGTCTTGAAAGTACTATCAATAGCCCATGAGTTATGCAAGGAGAATCGAAGTGCCATTTGTAACATCCACGTATCTTGAATAATAAGAATGAATGGTTTGTCTTTGTCTTCCTTTGCTTGAGGATTGTAGGGCTGACAATATAGCACCTATATCCACGAAACATGCAATTAAGAATGTATGGTAAGAAATAAAGGAACTCCAATGATGTCAAGAAAAACCACCAAACTTACCTTGTTTTGTGTCTTTAGTTTCAAGCATTCCATGTACATCAATGCCCAATCATCTTCTGTAGCTTTGTCTGCAATAACATGAATGTCAAGAATATCTATTCACATAGAAAAGAAACCAAGAATGTCAATGAGTATTAGAATGCTACCTTGATTGCGTACTTGGTATGACAACATGGAGACCTCTTTTGGAATCATGAAAAACCTAAAGATCGTGCGATCTAGGTCTGAAGATTTCTCCATATGCAATCTCTCTTTTGAGAGTGACATCCTTGCTACATGGCGAGAGCTACCAATGTCAAACAAATCCTCTATACAACGCTCAATGACAATAGGATGGACTGGCAAATGATATAGATCATTTCGAGTGCCAGGAACATGTCCCTTATGAGAAGCATATAATGAAATAACTGCTTTGTCTTTTGTATTCAAATACTCCACTTGTACCTTAAATGGACAGTGACACTTCTTTGAGGTCCTCAATCTCCTTAGTGTCCCCTTTTGACTAGGTTCTCCACCTCTATGGCACAAGTAATCAACAACCCTCTTTGATGGCCCTTGGTTTTTTGTTGAGCGAACTTTCACAAGCCTCACTTTGTGCTCTATCATTATCTCTATCAAATGCCTCTCCACATTAGAGCTATCAATATTCAAAATGGTCGTGGGTTCTCTTTTTGGGTTCTTTTGAAGCCAACGTGGAATAGAATCTCCATCAACTCCTTTTACCATGTTTCTGCAAGCACAAGAATTAATGAAGTCCTTTACATAAGAAATAGGGATTCCATGTTGACGAATGTCAACACACCATGTTTCTTTAATGGTTTCAAGGGTTTCCTTTATCCCTCTATGATCTCCACACTCCAATATATTATGACATGTCATGACAATATTTTCCCATTCCTCTATTATCCTTAAATTTGGAAATGACTTTAAGCAAAGCACAAGGGAGCCATCTTGATTTTGATCCAAGCAAAGGTTTTCCTTCATTCGCCTCCATTTCTTCAGATCAAGGATTCCTCTAGAATCGAAAGTCTTAAGAGTCTCAATGGTCATCGACAAATTCCCTTGAATAACACTGACCATCACATCATAACTTCTCCTATCAAAGGAGAAATATATAGGCGATAGATAAAGCAGTGGATTAAGTGACTCTTTGGCACTTTCTTCAATTTCTTTGCTTTCAACCCTTTGTGCAAAGAAACCATCCTCTTCTTGACTCCAACTAGATTCTTGGCTACTTGTATCAGGCACCAAGTATTCTTCGATCGTAGTTTGCTCACTTGGGCCATCTTCAATCCCAGGATCTTCAATCCACAAGCTCATCCTTCACACACATGGACATATTTAGAAAGTTATCATGTTTGAAAAAGGGAAAAAAATTTCTTAATATAATGCTATTCATCCATCCCTTTGACCGTCATAGTTTGCTCACAGTCCTAGTTTACTACACAGTCCTACTTTCCCTACTTTTCTTAGTTTACTGCGCAGACCTTGTTTTTTGATTTTCCTACCACATATCAAATAGACTGAGTGATTTAGAGACAAGGGGGAGAGAGAGAGAGAGAGAGAGAGAGAGAGCAAATTACCTTCAATGTTTAGTGCTAAGCAAGCTTCTTTGAGTAAAAGGGATCAAAAGGGATGGTGGAAGGAACATATGACAAGGTGGAAGCGGGCATTTTTTGAATGACAATGAAAGACGCTCAAACCTGATTAATTGACCACTACATGCAACCAATAGATTTCTTAAGAAGAAAATCTTGAAAAATGATTAAGATTCAAAAATCTCTAAACCCAATAGAGGTTTGGTTGTTTTGGCACCTACAATGTTTATCTTAATTTGTCTCAATTGATCCAATACAAAAAATGCCATATATCATGCTATACAAAGGACACACTATTGAAAGTCAATCCATAAAATCATCATTGTTGGCAACTTGGCATATGCGTTTGGAGGAGTTGTTGCATTGTCAATAAACTCCAAGTTTATGCATTAGTCTCATAAATCATCATCGTTTGCATATGCCTTTGAAATGTTTGTCTCTCTAGTTATGTCAACCAACTCATTGTCTCTAATGACCATTGGGTTAACATTCGAACAAAACATAAGAATGTTTTCACATACCTCTATGCATGCCGAGTGGATGTTCCGCCAAATCCCTCAGACGGGAGCACCGCCAAATCCTCCGTCTCCAAATCGTACGTCCGCCAAATCCCTCACCAGCTAGGTTTTAGCGGTGTTATCCGACGGCCACGAATCGCCCGCTCATCTCAGACGTATGATCCTCGATTCCCAGTTTAGCTGCCCTTGTCCTAGTTTACTTTTGCGCGCACGTGATCCGACGGCTAAGATCGATTCCCATTTGCGCTTCGCTTGCCCTAGTTTACTTTTTCGCGCATGTGATCCGACGGCTGAGATCAGCGCGCTCATCTCAGCCGTCGATCCCACTTGAGGCGCCTCTTAAAGACACCGTGTGATATAGCGACGAGGCTTGTAATGGTCCATGTGTGCAACTTGAAGAAATTGACTCAAGAACTCTAATAATATATAGATGTAAAATGTTAGTTAGCATTTACCCAAGCAGTATGGATTCATGAACTTCAAAGTAAAGCTCTTGTCTTACCGTTGCACAATGGAAACATACTCGCCCGAATTCCCTACATGCAGTGAGTCTAGGTGCAGGAGAATATTTTTTCTCGATGACAAGCCTCTCACCTTCATGCTGTGGGAATTATAGACCACAAAAAGAGTCCAGTGGTGCCTGAAAAACATGAAGTTGTAAGTGCTTTGTCTACTCATGACAAAAACAAGAACACATGCATCAATATGGGTAAACTATTGACTTTACCTATGTACTAGAGGTAGAAACAAGAACACATGCTTGCTCAGATCAATATGTCCAAAGAAATTTTGCAATGAAGTATTCCTCGTTGGACGCCGTGAAGCCACATAGTCATACCACAAACTATCCACGAATGAAACCTTCTCCAGAGCATCTACAGGTAGGGTTTTTTCCATCCACCTACAAAATCAACATGCTTTAAGCATCTTTGAGCTGCAAATCCAAAAGCTATATTTCAGAATTAAAAAATTTACCGACATGGCAAATAGGTTAAGCACACGAGTAGACGCTTCCACATGCATGATTGACTTGGCTAATTGCACATCCACCTCGGCAATGAATCCCCAACGTGTAGAGTGTAAGTGAATAGTCTCTCCGTGTTGAAGTCTACATAACCAAAAAATCAATCCTTGCATAGATTAAAACCATGCATATGTTAAGATAATTCAATATTCAAGCCATAGAGTTATATAAAGTATACCTTTCATAGACCGCACTTAGATCTTTTACCTTGCCCAAGACATTGTGTGTCTTAATCTCACTAGTGGATATTGTTATTATTACATTTGAAGGCTTACTCTCACTCGGAGAGCTAATATCAACATAAGATGCATTTACATTGCAAGCCATCCCCTTCAAGTTCAAACAAACAAGAGTTGACATAAGGAGCCATGGTATGTAAAATAAAGCCTACTCTTAAATTGTGTACAAAGAGACATCTTCCACCCCTTACCTTCTTCCGTTTCTTACTTTTTTTAGAGAGCACTACATGAGCCTCCTTGTTGACAATTTTCTCCTAAAGTGAGGAAACAAGAAACAAAGCATATTTATGTATATTAGCGTAAGGAAAACAAGAAATAAAGTAGTACAAAGGTTGAAGAGTAGTATTTTCATACCATTGTAAGGGAGGCTTTTCATACCATTGTAAGGGAGGCTTTTCCCTCGAATTCCACATTTCTCATCGACACTTCCTCATCGATATTTTTGTTTCCATGTGAGGAGCCTTCACTATCATGGATTTGAACATTTTTCTTTGATCGAGTCTTTTGAATTGGAAGATTACAAAGTTTCATGGTAAATACAATTTAAGGTTAGTACCATGTTTACAAAGAAGCCCTCTTACTAACTAGTACATCAGAAGCCCTCTGACCAACTAGTACATCCATCTCTTACCCTCAAAGGAGAAAAAACAACACACTTTTGTCTCTTCTTCACTTGAGATGGAGCCACATGCTCATGGTTCGCCTCATTAATGATTTTCTTCAAGAGAGTGGCATGTCATGAAAGTAAAGAAAACAAACAACAAACAAGTTAAAAAAATCAAAAAATCATTTCTTGCATACCAAAGGAGGAGACTCTTTTTGATTTTCATCCTTGTCGCTTGTCAATATGTCCTCATCGAGATTTTCCATCCGTTGAGAAGCCACTTCACCATCATCATTGTCACAATCATCACTTTCTTTTTTGCGTCGCTACAAGATGCAAAATGAGAGCTTAATAATATTCATGATATATATATATTTCACAATTAAGGTTAATAGGACAAGAGAAAATCTCACATGTCTGGAATATCCCTCTTTAATGCGCCGTTCAATCCCTTGAATGCGTTTCTCCTTGTTCGCCATGTATTGTTCCATGCCCTTGGCAACAAATCCCTCGATGAATGCTTCCTTTTGCATGTTATAGGCTCTCTTGGGACAAGTTGGATGGAGCTTTCTTTTCCCAAGCATCTTCGGCCAAAAGTCTTCGTTTCTTTTCATTGTTTTTCATGTTGATTTGAAATTTACGTTGTGCATCTAGAAACCTTGTCTTTGATTGCTTTGCAGCACTCTTTGAAGCTCCTTGCATTCCACCACCCAAGGGGCGTCCTGTCTTTTGAAGTGGGATATCCACCTCTAAGCCATGGTCGACTTTCAAGTGGCGAATCATATGAATTCTCTTGCAATAGTTCGTGTTCCATCTAGGACACGTATCTGAGACTCGACATTGTCGAGCAAGTTTCCCAGAAGGAAGAATAATCTCCTCATAAGGAGGGTTTGCAAGTGCCATCTAATAGCAATGAGTACCAAAGAACCATCAATATAAAGAAGTGACATACACAAATTGGTACCACATGCTTTTAGCAAAAAGAAAGACTACAAGAACTAGTGCACAAGGGTTAAACTAGGTTGAAGCTTTAAGTGTGTCATGTATGCATGATTACATATTACTAAAATACATGCATGGCAACAAGACATTAAACTAGGTTGAAGCTTTAAGTGTGTCATGTATGCATGATTACATATTACTAAAATACATGCATGGCAACAAGACATTAATCATGGCAATAAGTGAACCCAAGCATGGCTATAAAGCATGCATGCATCGATAAAACAAGGCTGATTTTCAAACTGGGTCTGTGTAGTAAACTAGGGATAAACTAGGTCTGTGTACTAAACTAGGCAAAAGCTTTGAGGTTTAATCCTTAAGGATGTTTTGTGGAAGACTTCAAAAATAAGTGTCGCTTGGTTGCAAAGGGTAATAGAAATGGTAGGATGTTTACTTTGGATGTGAACATGCTTGAGATAAAGGCAACCATGTTTGCGCATAGAACAAGTGTCATTGCATATATTGACATATGGCACAAGCACATTGGTCATGTGAATGTACAGCGAGACTGAAGTCTATGCAAGCCTAAAATATTATTACAGGTTTGCCAAAGTTTAAGGTTGATGGTATGCATAAGGTATGTGAAGCATGCCAACTTGGTAAGCAGGCCAAACATGCTTTTCCACATGAAAAGCATGTTAGTGCAAGGCCATTGGATGTCATACATTCAGATGTATGGGGACTGACCAAGACTGCAACAATTGTAGTTTGCAGGTACTATGTTACATTCATTGATGACCACACTAGGAAAGTAGGTTTATTTCATGAAGGAGAAAAGTGAGGTGTTTGCTCACTTTCAGAGATTTAAAGCCTTGGTCGAGAAGGAAAAAGGCACACAAATAAAATGCCTAAGATCAGATGGTGGGGGAGAATATTTCTCCAATGAGTTCAACAATTTCCTAAGCAGGGAATCAAGAGGCAGTTTACATGTAGGTACACTCCACAACAACAGAATGGTATTGCAGAAAGGAATCAAGAGGCAGTTTACATGTAGGTACACTCCACAACAACAGAATGGTATTGCAGAAAGGAAAAACAGGCACATTGTAGAAGTGGCACGTGCCTTGATGGCTGAAAAGAATATGCCACATTACTTTTGGGTAGAAGCAGTAGCAACTGTTGTGTACATTATGAACAGGACACCCACTGTAGCTGTTCATGGTATGACTCCTGATGAAGAGAAGTTTACAGGCATAAGACCGGATGTGTTTCACTTAAAAGTGTTTGGGTGTATTTCACTTAAGAGTGTTTGGGTGTATTTCACTTAAGAGTGTTTGGGTGTATTTCATAAGACCGGATGTGTTTCACTTAAAAGTGTTTGGATGTATTTCATATGTACATGTTCCTGTGATGAAGTGAGAACAAAGTTGGATCCAAAAGGCAAAGAAATGCATCTTCATTGGTTATGCTATGGAGCAAAAAGGTAGATGCTACAACCCTACCACTCATGAGATGCAAGTAAGCAGCGATGTTGTCTTCGATGAGATGAGTAGCTAGTATGCACCAGCAGTGAAGGAAATAGAAGATGCAGATGTAAGAAGTGCTGATGTTGCACCACATGTAGAGCAGCACAGGTGCTACTGAGTGGACCTGGGGAGTCCTCGAGCAGTGGATCCTGTTAGCCCATGGTCAGGCTGGTTGAGGAATGATGCAAGTACACATGTATCATGGAAAGGGAAGGAAAAAGCGAATCAACCTTTTGTGCTTGATCTGTCAGTAGGTCACTCATATGTGGATAGTGACTCGTGGCTCTGATAGCAGAGAGGAACTTGGCATTCCGTCTATGGTTACTCTTGGTGTAAGGAGAACCAGGGCTATTTTGAGGACACCTGGCAGTGATCCAGGTGACGCAGGTCTACGAGGGTTAGATACCATGTTGATAGGTTGAGATATGATAGATATACAGCCCATCATTATGCTTACATGGTAAAAGCAATACACGAGGTTGAGCCCACTTGCTTTGAGCAGGCAATTGGAAATAAGAAATGGAAAGATGCCATGGATGAGGAGATGGCAGCATTGGATGCAAATGCAACATGGGAGTTAGTGCCTTTGCCTAAGGAAAAGAAGGCAATTGGATGTAAGTGGGTGTATAAAGTCAAGCACAATGGTGATGGTTCAGTGATGAGCAGGTACAAGACAAGATTGGTTGCAAGGGCTATGCGCAGACTTATGGCATAGACTATGAGGAGACATTCAGCCCGGTTGTTGCAAGAATGGCAACTGTGAGAGCTATCATTGTTATGGCTGCAGCGAAGTGTTGGTCTTTACATCAAATGGATGTAAAGAATGCTTTCCTGCATGGTGATTTGCATGAAGAAGTGTACATGATGCAGCCACCAGGTTATGAGAGTAATGCACATCTAAATTTTGTGTGCAAGTTACGCAAAGCCTTGTATGGCTTGAAGTAGGCACCCAGAGCATGGTCAAACAAGATCGGGGAGTATCTTGTTACCATTGGATTTCAGATATCCAATGAAGATTTTTCACTATATGTGAAAAAGACAGATAGAGGGATCATGCTATTAGTCATCTATGTGGATGACTTCATTATCACTGGTGATAGTGTGATGCAAAAATACATGATGTCAGGATGCTTTTGAAGCAGAAGTTTGAGATGAAGGATTTGGGTGAGCTGCAGTATTTCTTGGGCATAGAGGTGGTGAGATCACCTCGTGGCATTTTGCTATTGCAGAGGCACTATGTCTTGGACATGTTATCCAAGTATGGTATGTGACAGGCTGTAAGCCTATTTTAGTGCCATTGGAGCAGAACACAAAAAATTCCGCAGATACAGGTGAGCTTTTGGAGGACCCAACTACATACAGGCGCATAGTGGGTAGTTTGATCTACATGACCATTACAAGGCCAGACTTGAGCTATGATGTTGGACTTGTGAGTTAGTTTATGCAGGCCCCTAGGAAGCCACACTTGGATGCGGCTAGACGGATCCTTAGGTACATAAAGTCCACAGTACAAAAAATTCCGCAGATACAGGTGAGCTTTTGGAGGACCCAACTACATACAGGCGCATAGTGGGTAGTTTGATCTACATGACCATTACAAGACCAGACTTGAGCTATGATGTTGGACTTGTGAGTTAGTTTATGCAGGCCCCTAGGAAGCCACACTTGGATGCGGCTAGACGGATCCTTAGGTACATAAAGTCCACAGTTGATTATGGACTTTTCTATGAGGCTAGTACAGAGATAAAGTTGCATGGATACATAGATGTTGATTGGGCTAGTAGTATTGTAGACAGGAGATCTACCAGTGGTTTTATGTTCTCATTTTGGGAGTGCTGCTGTGAGTTGGAGCAGTAAGAAGCAGCCAATAGTTTCCTTGTCGAGCACAGAGGCAGAGTATAGGGGTGCTGCTATGGCAGCTTGTGAGGTAGCTTGGTTTCAGAAGCTACTTGTTGGTGACATGGGAGAGCCCATGGATAGGGCAGTTGTCATATATTGTGACAACATGAGCAGCTTACAGTTGGCCCCAGTAACCCAGTATATCATGTTAGAAAGAAGCACATTTGTAAGATTCCTCCCTCTAGCTTTTGAGGTGTGCAGGAGTAAGAACCTCCCCTTCTGATCTTCTAATTATTCCCCTCTCTGAAATAAAAGAAAGATCTTGTTTTACCCTGTTTTGGCTTGGAGAGAGAAAATGTCTAGAGGGAGGTAATTCAAAATTGAGATATTTTTGGATATAAAAAACCTCCTAATGTCTAAAATGATTTCCCCTGAAATAGAAATTCAAAAAGAACTTTCCAATGTGCAATTGGAATTAATTGAAAATAGGTAAAAAGGACCTTAGCCTAAGGGTCTAGATTTTTAGAAATTTTTGGATTATGGTCCAATTAAGGTTCCTATGGACCAATAAGATTAATCCAAATTTAGGGAGGAGATAAATTATAGAATAAAAGAAAAACCCCCAAAATGAGTAAATGCTCACATAAGATGAAGAGTTGACTGAGTACAAGGTTTATTAGTTAAAAATTAAGAAATATTTAGAGGAAATGATGCATTTTTGACACCTCAGTGTGGGGATCTCCCCTCATGAAGGAGGCGCCTATTTCACATGTGGAGGAGTTTTAAACTAAAAAATAATGAGATATTTTCATCTGTCCTGTTTCAACTAGATTCAAAAAGTAAGCTGAACTGACCCAAAAATGGTCAAAAATTGACCAAACTGATCTGGAAAATTCTAGAATCAGTTTGCTTGGTTAGAGACTCACTTTTTCTTATAAATAGAAGCATCCCTCTTTTGTAAAAGCTTAATGGTGTTTATGCATTGTTACTCTGCTCTTGTCCTGAGCTATTGAATTTTTTAATAATTCAATTGTTTTTGGCCTAATCCTCTCCAAAGTGAATTAGTGGCCACTCTTGCTTCAAACAAGAGGAGAACCCTCAATCCCTCAAGCCAAAGAAGAGCTTACAAGCTCTATGTAAGTTAATTTTCTTACTTGTTTCATTTTAAATCTATTGTATGTAAGTTAATTTTCTTACTTGTTTCATTTTAAATCTATTGTTTTTCTTAATTTTCATGTTTTACAGTTGATTGAATTAAAGTCAAATGCTATGCCTTTGATAAAAAGGCCACCCCCTTCTCTTCTTTACATTCCAGCCTTTCTTAATCCTAGAAAGATTAACTAATGGATTAATCAAACTCTTCTCATTGTTTACTCTCCTGAATTTAGAAAATTGTGTAGATTAGAGTTTTATGAATCTAATTCGGGTTAATTTAAGTCAATTAAAGAATGATAAAAATGAGAAATGGTCAGCCATACTGAGGAGGATATGGTAAAATTTTCTAAAATTGTGTGGAAAAGAAAGTTTGTTTTTATGTTATTCCAAAAGAGTAATTCCGACCATTTTTGCATCTAAAAGAAATATTATGATTACTCCATGTACATATTCACCTATGAATATGCATGGATATCACTGATATTAATTATTAAATTTGATTTTTATGCATAGAAAGATGCATAAAGGAATTATTTTTATTTCAAGTGTTATTCTCATTAAAATTGATTTTTATGCAAAGAAAGATACATAAAGGAATTATTTTTATTTCAAAAGTGTTATTCTCATTAAATTGATTTTTATGCATAGAAAGATGCATAAAGGAATTATTTTTATTTCAAACGTGTTATTCTCATTAAAATTGATTTTTATGCATAGAGAGATGCATAAAGGAATTATTTTTATTTCAAACGTGTTATTCTCATTAAAATTGATTTTTATGCATAGAAAGATGCATAAAGGAATTATTTTTATTACAAAAGTGTTATTCCTATTAAATTTGATTTTATGCATAAATAGATATTATATATATATATATATATATATATGAAAGTGTTATTCCCATTGAAGTTTATTTTTATGCATAAATAGATGCATAAAGAATTTTTATATCAAAATTAGAATTCTCTTAAATTCTATGGATAGATGTGATGAGATGTGATGTGAATTAGATGGATGTGAATGAAAGGATGGATGAATGTGATGTGAATAGAGGTGATGAGAATGTGAGGTGAATAGATGTGATGAGATGTGATGTGAATCAGATAAATGTGAATGAATGGATGGATGGATGTGATGTGAATAGAGGTGATGAGAATGTGAGGTGAATAGATGTGATGAGATGTGATGTGAATTAGATAGATGTGAATGAATGGATGGATGGATGTGATGTGAATAGAGATGATGAGAATGTGAGGTGAATAGATGTGATGAGATGTGATGTGAATCAAATGGATGTGAATGGATGGATGGATGGATGTGATGTGAATAGAGGTGATGAGAATGTGAGGTGAATAGATGTGATAAGATATGATGTGAATCAGATAGATGTGAATGAATGGATGGATGGATGTGATGTGAATAGAGGTGATGAGAATGTGAGGTGAATAGATGTGATGTGAATCAGATAGATGTGAATGGATGGATGGATGAATGTGATGTGAATAGAGGTGATGAGAATGTGAGGTGAATAGATATGATGAGATGTGATGTGAATCAGATGGATGTGAATGGATGGATGGATGGATGTGATGTGAATAGAGGTGATGAGATGTGAGGTGAATAGATGTGATGAGATGTGATGTGAATCAGATAGATGTGAATGAATGGATGAGATGTGATGTCATGTGAATCAAGATGTAAACGAATGATATGGGATGTGAGTGGATGTATGTGAAGAATGGATGTGAATGTATGTGAAAGAATGGATGTGGATGTATGTGAAAGAATGGATGTGGATGTGTATGTAAAAGAATGTGATGTGACATGAATATATATGGATGTGAAGTGATAGATATGAATGTATGGATAAATGTGAGTAGTCGTACATGTGAACGATTGGATGGATGTGTATGAATGAGATGAGATGTGTATGAATGAGATATGATATGGATAGATGTGATGTGATGATATGTGGATAGAATGTATGTGATGGGATGGTGATGAGAATGAATGTGATGGATATGAATGAATGTGTTGTGATGGATGTGAATGGATGGAGGTGATGGATATGAATGAATGTGTTGTGATGAATGTGAATGGATGAATGTGATGGATATGAATGAATGTGTTGTGATGAATGTGATGGATGTGAATGGATGGAGGTGATGTGATGTGAAATGGATAGATGTGAGTGAATGAGATGTGATGTGAATCAGGATGTGAATGGATGAGATGTGATGTGAAATGAATGAATGTGATGTGATGTAAATTGGGATAGATGTGAATGGATGATATGTGATGTGAATGGATGTGATGTGATGTGAATGGTTCGGGGTAGATGTGAATGGTTCGAGGTAGATATGAATGGATGAGATGTGATGTGATGAGATGTGGATATGGATATGGGTAGATGCAAGTGGATGAGATCTGATGAGGATAAATGAGGAAAGATGTGATGAGATGGAAAATGATTTGATTGGATGAGAATGGGAATACATATGAAATGGATGTGGATTGATGTGGAACAATGTGGAAAGACGAGAGTTCGTTATAGAATCTGTATTTATGACCTGTTTTTAAATGATTATTTTATGTCAAAAATGCTGGGGAAGCATTTTGACCGTCTTGTGAATGAGGTCTTGGAGCCCTAACTGATTAAAGTTGCAACAACTGACGGGGAGTCAATGGAGGACGTCTCGCGTAGCAAGGTCGACCGAGGTCTTTGACGAGTCTCGGTTCGATTTAAATGGTGAGCTTCCGGTACGGTGGATGAGGGCCAAGGAAGTGGCCTATGAGTGAAGTGTGTTGAGATTCAAGCTCGATGTCAGCTTGTGCCAGTTGCACTATGTGCTGGCATGTTAGGTAGTAACATATGTGAGACATAAATGACCGCGTCTAGCTAGTCATAGGGTGTGGACATTAGCTAGGGTTAGCAGTGTGTGGACACAACACATGTAGTGTGTTGTAGATTATGGATTATGGCTTTATGCATTGTGTGAGAAGGGAGATGGCTTCCTCACTCATGTGCAAGCCCTACATTGAATTTGGAGCAAAGTTGATGCATATTAGTGAGTGGAAATTCACTGGTTTGAAGCCCTCACAAAAACAGAGAAGTAATGTCCATTGTGGATGAAATTAAAGCTAGTTTCTTACAAAAGTCACTACATTGATGGATAGTGTACATGCCTATGTGTGTTGGGCACCCATATCTATCTTCAATTACCATTATAAACCTCTCAAATCACCTCAGGAGCAGGTAGCGCAGCCTAGGGAAGAAACAGAGCAGTTTTCTCATCTTTTGAAAAGTAGAGGCCAAATTCTACTTAGTTGATTGATTAAATTCAGAATTTGCTTAGTGATACACATACTTGAGGAGGTTTCTATATGATTGGTTGAAGCAATTATGCATTATGGAGTTGATTATGAGCTGATTAAACAGGCTGTCTACAGTGATTAGTGAAATAAAGGGTGATTAATCGGCTAATTACTCTCTCAACTTAAACAATTATTCTAATTTCTTTTACATGGAGTTAGTAGACATCATTGCTAAGCTAATGAATGCCTGGTCTCTCAATTTGGACAAGAATCAAAGGAATTAGAGCACTTTTACTATTGGTTTTACTAGTTTTTCTCAAAACAGAGAAGGGGATTTAATAAATTTGGTATGTATGCACCTTGGTCGGTGTTGATATGAAACATTGAGCTTGTTTAGGTGTCAATGCAAGTTATCCACACTTGATTGAACCACTACATTGCAATTTGAAGTCTTGGAAAGCGTGCCAAAACATGGTACCTTGGACTGCGTATGCCAGTTCAATTTGGATGCAATCAGTTTGATTTTCTACATCAACAGTGAAGTTTGTTGAGTACTTTGGAGTATTTGGAACACTTATTAGAGTGTGGTTGGAGCTGAGGAAGGCTCATTTACAGATTTGGACGTGTGCGAAAGGTGCATTTGCATTGAGCAAATATGTCAGACAACCCAGTACAGATTGTGGGTGAGAAGTTGGATAGAAAGAACTTCTAGGCATGGAAGTACAGGATTAAAAGCTTTCTGAAAGGAAAAGGATTCTGGAACCTTGTTACAGGTGCAGAGCCAGAGCCGGAACTACCCCGACAACCTACACAACAATAGGTTGTAGGTCATAAGCAATGGTTAGAGAGAGCATACAAAGTTTTGCATTACTTGTCTATATGTATCTTGGATGCTATACTCATACATATACATGATGCTAAGAATCCCAAGGATGTATGGGATACATTGGTAAAGCTGTTTGATACCACAGATACTAGTGCTTGTAAGTCTTAGTTGAGACAACAGATTCATAATGTGAAGCGGAAAGAAAGGAGTATCCATGATTATGTTCAAGAGATAAAGAAGTATGCAGATGCATTGGTAACTATCAATGCCCTCATGCCTGATGATGATTTGGTAGACATTACCTTGCATGGTCTTGGCAAGGAGTACAAGTCTTTTGATACATCTATTTCTATTCGGAGTACAGGTTTACCAGATTTTGATGAGTTGGTTTTTCTCTTGCTTGTTGAGGAAATCAAACTTAGTGAATCTTTTCATGATGCATCTACTAGCCATGATGATAATGGCAGAAATCAGGCTTTCTATTCTTACTCGTCATCTATGTAGATGACTTGATTGTCATAGGAGATCATGCTACAGATGTTATGCATGTCAAGAAGGCATTGAGTGGCCAGTTTGATATGAAAGACTTGGGTGAATTGAGATATTTTCTTGGGATTGAAGTGATCAAAGACCATGCAGGGACATGGTTAGTGCAACGCCAATATGCATTGGATATGTTGGCAAAATATGGGATGACAAGGTGTAAGCCAATGAGTATACCTTTGGAGCAGAATCTGAAGCTCGGGCTGATTTTGGTGAAGAGTTGGATGATCCATCTATATATAGAAAGATGGTTGGTAGTCTTATTTACATGACTACCACACGACCGGATCTCAGTTATGCTGTGGGGCTAGTAAGCCAATTTATGCAAAGCCCCAAAAAACCTCATTTGGATGCAGTGAGACACATTATGCGCTATGTAAAGACCACTGCACATTATGCTCTTCTTTATGAGCATGGTAAAGGCTTGGATGTACACGGCTACACAGACGTAGATTGTGCAGGTAGCTCGTATGACAAGAGGTCTACTCCTTTATATTTGGAAGTGCAGTGGTGAGTTGGAGCAGTAAGAAGTAACCTACTGTTGCTTTATCTAGTACAGAGGCTGAATACAGGGGTGCAGCCATTGCTACATGTGAAGGAGTATGGTTAAAGAGTCTCTTGGTTGATTTGGGTGAGCCTATTGATGGCAAGGTTGTCATTCATTGTGACAACATGAGCATCATACAGTTGGCCAAGAATCCAGTTTTTCATGCGCAGACCAAACACATAGAGGTCCACTATCATTTTGTCAGAGAGAAAGTGTTGGATGGTACAGTGGATTTGTAGTATGTGAAGACTGAAGAGCAGGTGGCCGACATCTTTACAAAGCAGGGAGAAGTTTTAGTACTTCCGTACTATGTTGGGAGTACATGGGATGAGCTTGAGGGGGAGTGTTGAGAGCTTTGATAGCCCAAGCTCATCTACATCTTCATCTATGGCAGTACATCTCATGAGCTTGAGAGGGGCTGTTGAGATTCAAGCTCGATGTCAGCTTGTGCCAGCTGCACTATGTGCTGGCATGTTAGGTAGTAACATGTGTGTGACATAAATGACCGCGTCCAGCTGGTCATAGGGTGTGGACATTAGCTAGGGTTAGCAGGACACAACACCTGTAGTGTGTTGTAGATTATGGATTATGGCTTTATGCATTGTGTGAGAAGGGAGATGGCTTCCCTCTATGGTTAGGGTTTGCTTAATACATTAAAGTTTGCTCTTGTGTGTGTGTCTCCTCTCCCTCTACCTGTTTTTCATCAAAGCGCTAGGTGACCTGCACAGGATCCTAGAGGGTGCTGACCATACGGTGCTCGGGCTCTGGGTCGCCGAAGATACCTACACGTGCATCATGAAAGATATTGGAACAAGGAGTAAGAGTTGTTTTCTGAATTCAGGCATGGATCTTGTTGATTGACCTTGCTGGTCCTCAACGGATGAGTCCATGGCTCTTTTATATGGATCTGTTGGTTGATCTTGCTGATCTTCAACGGAGATTCTATTTTGATTTTTATAAGTGAATATATTACCGGGTACTATGAGCTTTGAACTATCAAAAAGGCCCCTGAGTAGACAGGTGGTGAGTGTTCTGGTTGCTAATGATGCCATAGGTACACTGATGAAGGAATGATTGGAAATTAGGATTCAACCGGATATTTTGGAGGATTATGATCAGTGACACTATGGTTTCATTAAATGATTGTTTTAAAGACAATTGATTTTGTGAAAAAGGCAATTTCGTATTGGGTGTGTAAGTGGTGTGACTAGTTTTAAGTTTGCATGAATATCTGGCTAGGGGGACCTAGGAACTCTTTTCCCTGGTACCCGGGACAAAACCTAACAAAATTCTTAAATGGATCCTATCACTACAGTGGTTGGGCGGTTGGCTAACCCACGGGACTAGATGGGGTTAGGCTGGACTGATGGGTCCCTAAAATGAGACTCAATTTTGTTATATGGTACGATAGATGAAGTAAATCCTGGATAAAAATTGTTCTATGGAAAAGAATCAACGGCTGTGCCTCTCAATGAGGAAAAAAGCGTTGGTCTCTATGATCCAAGTGTAATCTTTTCCTTGATCTGACTATGGGACTTACGGGTTTGGTTAGATCAGTTCAGTTAGTTTTAAGGCTTTTGACTACGTTAGAGTAAAATTATCCGGGGGGGAATCGCCCATGCTTTTCGGGCGAGGGAAGTTTTTTCGGGTTCGGTTTTGGAAGAACCGATGGACTATTCTCTTGTCTGGATATCCGTGGGCGAGGCCCGGAGAGTGAGGAACCCTGCCCCGTGCAAGAAGTGCTACTTCCGTTGCTAGCACCCCTGAATTCGTTGTGCGGAGGGTACAGGGATCTTTCAACTGGAATCAGAGCAAATTAGCTAAAGTGGATCAACCGAGAAACCAAAAATCTCAAAAATTTATAAAGTAGCAGTAAAAGGTTGTAATTGTGTGATGAAATTCATACAAATTCATAAATAGGTGATTGGGTCTTCAGACGGAAGTACCGCAATTGCATGGAATCCCTGACTTGCTTGAGGCTTAGACATGATGGTATTTACCTTATAATTCCAAGGACCGTGAGACTACCCGTATATACCGAGGGTATAACTGCAGATCTTTACTGGCAGTATCTACGAGTAAATCGAAGACTTGAAATTATAAGTAAAAATGCTATCCAGATGATGAATTCGAATGTGGTTGATATGATTTTAAAATTCTGGTTGAGAGCTGATGAGTTGATTTGGATTCTGATTGAAAAATGATGATTCTTGAATTTTGGTTGAAAAGCGATAAGCTGAGCAAAACCACAATGAGGATGAATAGAACGAGTCCCTGTGATGATGTTCGTAACTGGAATGACGATAATGACTTCAGCAAATCACTATGAGATTAGTGGATTGTGCTGACAGATTTCTACTGTTAACACTTGACCCAATGGATCAAGTTAAGGGATGTCAAATTAAAAATCTGTATAATTGAAATTCCCATGGAGAATAATGGTCCATTAGATCGAAATTTCCATCTGATGGAAATTTCGATCTAATGGACCATTATTGTGTTAAAGATATGAATGATATGATCTAAAAGAATTGTTTTCTGATGATGAGCTCCATATAAGGGATCTTTATCCCAGGATTCTGTTGGGTTCACCAGACTATAAGGAACCCCAGAATCAGTTGGATCTTAAGGGAAAGAGTTGTCCTCTAGTTTGCGAGATGAGGACATCTCGCGTTTTTTAAGTGGATTAGGATGTAAGATTCCTCCCTCCAGCTTTTGAGGCAAGTGTAAGAACCTCCCCTTCTAATCTTATAATTATTTCCCTCTCTGAAATAAAAGAAAGATCTTGTTTTACCCTGTTTTGGCCTAGAGAGCGAAAATGTCTAGAGGGAGGTAATTATCAAAATTGAGATATTTTTGGATATAAAAATCATCCTAGTGTCTAAAACGGTTTCCCCTGAAATAGAAATTCAAAAAGAACTTTCCAATGTGCAATTGGAATTAATTGAAAATAGGTAAAAAGGACCTTAACCTAAGGGTCCAGATTTTTAGAAATTTTTGGATTATGGTCCAATTAAGGTTCCTATGGACCAATAAGATTAATCCAAATGTAGGGAGGAGATAAATTGAAGAATAAAAGAAAAACCCCCAAAAATGAGTAAATGCTCACATAAGATGAAGAGTTGACTGAGTACAAGGTTTATTAATTAAACATTAAGAGATATTTAGAGGAAATGATGCATTTTTGACACCTCAGTGTGGGGATCTCCCCTCATGAAGGAGGTGCCTATTTCACATGTGTGGAGGAGTTTTAAACTTAAAAAATGAGATATTTTCATCTCTCCTCTCTCTTGTTTCAACTAAATCCAAAAAGTAAGCTGAACTGACCCAAAAATGGTCAAAAATTGACCAAACTGATGTGGAAAATTCTAGAATCAGTTTGCTTGGTTAGTCTCACTTTTTCCTATAAATAGAAGCCTCCCCCTTTTGTAAAAGCTTAATGGTGTTTATGCAGTGTTACTCTGCTCCTGTCCTGAGCCATTTACATTGAATTTTTTAATAATTCAATGTTTATGCACTGTTACTCTGCTCCTGTCCTGAGCCATTTACATTGAATTTTTTAAAATTCAATGTTAATGGTGTTTATGCACTGTTACTCTGCTCCTGTCCTGAGCCATTTACATTGAATTTTTTAATAATTCAATTATTTTTGGCCTAATCCTTTCCAAAGTGAATTGGTGGCCACTCTTGCTTCAAACAAGAGTAGAACCCTCAATCCCTCAAGCCAAAGGAGAGCTTACAAGCTCTATGTAAGTTAATTTTCTTACTTGTTTAGTTTTAAATCTATAGTTTTCTTGATTTTCATGTTTTACAGTTGATTGAATTAAATTCAAATGCTATGCCTTTGATAAAAAGGCCACCCCCTTCTCTTCTTTACATTCCAGTCTTTCTTAATCCTAGAAAGATTAACTAATGGATTAATCAAACTCTTCTTATTGTTTACTCTCCTGAATTTAGAAAATTGTGTAGATTAGAGTTCTATGAATCTAATTTGGGTTAATTTAAGTCAATTAAAGAATGATAAAAATGAGAAATGGTCAGCCATACAAAGGAGGTTATGGTAAAATTTTCCAGAATTTTATGGAAAAGAAAGTTTGTTTTTATGTTATTCCAAAAAAGTAATTCCCACCATTTTTTGCATCTAAAAGAAATATTCTGATTACTCCATGTACATATTTACCTATGAATATGCATGGATATCACTATTATTAATTATTAAATTTGATTTTTATGCATAGAAAGATGCATAAAGGAATTATTTTTATTTCAAAAGTGTTATTCTCATTAAAATTGATTTTTATGCATAGAAAGATGCATAAAGGAATTATTTTTATTTCAACAGTGTTATTCTCATTAAAATTGATTTTTATGCATAGAAAGATGCATAAAAGAATTATTTTTATTTCAAAAGTGTTATTCCTATTAAATTTAATTTTATGCATAAAAGGATTTTTATATATATATGAAAGTGTTATTCCCATTGAAGTTGATTTTTATGCATAAATAGATGCATAAAGAATTTTTATATCAAAATTAGAATTCTCTTAAATTCTATGTTTAAATTTTATGGATAGATGTGATGTGAATCAGATGGATGTGAATGAATGGATGGATGAATGTGATGTGAATAGAGGTGATGAGAATGTGAGGTGAATAGATGTGATGTGAATGAATGGATGGATGGATGTGATGTGAATAGAGGTGATGAGAATGTGAGGTGAATAGATGTGATGAGATGTGATGTGAATCAGATAGATATGAATGAATGGATGGATGAATGTGATGTGAATAGAGGTGATGAGAATGTGAGGTGAATAGATGGGATGAGATGTGTTGTGAATCGGATGGATGTGAATGAATGGATGGATGAATGTGATGTGAATAGAGGTGATAAGAATGTGAGGTGAATAGATATGATGAGATGTGATGTGAATCAGATGGATGTGAATGAATGGATGGATGAATGTGATGTGAATAGAGGTGATGAGAATGTGAGGTGAATAGATGTGATTTGAATCAGATGGATGTGAATGAATGGATGGATGAATGTGATGTGAATAGAGGTGATGAGAATGTGAGGTGAATAGATGTGATGTGAATCAGATGGATGTGAATGAATGGATGGATGGATGTGATGTGAATAGAGGTGATGAGATGTGATGTAAATCAGATAGATGTGAATGAATGGATGAGATGTGATGTCATGTGAATCAAGATGTAAATGAATGATATGGGATGTGAGTGGATGTATGTGAAGAATGGATGTGAATGTGTATGTGAAGAATGGATGTGAGTGTATATGTGAAGAATGGATGTAGATGTATGTGAAAGAATGGATGTGGATGTCTATGTAAAAGAATTTGACGTGACATGAATATACGTGGATGTGAAGTGATAGATATGAATGTATGGATAAATGTGAGTAGTCGTACATGTGAACGATTGGATGAATGTGGATGAATGAGATGAACGATTGGATGAATGTGGATGAATGAGATGAGATGTCTATGAATGAGATATGATGTGGATAGATGTGATGTGATGTAATGTGTATAGAATGTATGTGATGGGATGGTCCCTGCCTTGACGCTGCCCCGTTCTTGTGCTTGTATAGCCGGACGGCGGAGACATTAGTAAGGCCCAGAGTTGGCCCATGGTATCCCTCATACCATTGGGAGAATGAGGTTCTCTGATTGAGGCAAGTGATTGTGATGCTGCCTAGTTCTGAGGGGCCAGGCTAGTGCGGTGAATTAGCCCACCCTAGTGCGTAAACATCCCTCTGAGGGGCGGGAGGATCGAGCGATGGAGCTTGAGAGGGCAACAGGCTGGCTTGAGTCCTTGCCCAGCGGCCGACAATGAGGTGTATGGTCCCGTAGGGTTTTGCCCAGCCTGTAGAGGCTAGAAGGCCGAATTCTAGATCATCAGCGGTATAAAGGAAAAGAATAAGAGAGTCAGTTTGGATTGTATGAAATTGATTCATGTATAAACTTTTAAAAAAAAATCTTATCTTGGCATTATTGTATTGTGTAAAAAGACTGTTTTAACAAACCTTGTGAAAAGGGCCTTAATTAAAGAACATGCTTATTTATGTCAAACAGTGTGGTAGGATTAATTAAAGGGCCTTAATTAAAGAACATGTTTATTTATGTCAAACAGTGTGGTAGGATTAATTAGAAAACAAATTGACGCGTGAGTAGGGTGGAAAGTGGGAGGATGGAATGCCCCGACGGCACCATCCTTACAGACGGGTGGACCCAATTAGTCGGGTAGCTTTCCAACATATTAAGTGAAAGCCCTACGTTAGATAAATAGGTTCTTGGGCAATTCTATTCTAGAAGACTAGGCCAGCGGCTGTGCCTTGCATGGATGAGAAAAAAAGCGTTGTCTCTAGACTAGTAGTTGCCCAAATTATGATCAATTACCCTATGGGTGATTGATTTTTAGAAGACCACGCTCCCCCTGCGGGATAGAAGTAGGTCTTACCTATGAATCGTATTCTTGAATCTCTGCATGGTCAAGGTGTCGATGAGTAGGAAATTTTCTCCAAGATAAGACTTAGTGGACTATCTTAAGTGTTTCCCCTATTTTTGGAAGGGGGGAACCTTACAAGTGGTATCAGAGCCAATCTTAGTTCCTAGGATTTGTTTTTCAAAGGTTAACTGTCAAGGGATTAAAACAAGTGATTATTTATCATATGAGGACGAATCAATCATCTCTACTGGCCGTAGAAGTGATTTGAATATCCTCACATGTTGAGACAATCATCCTAAGAAATTTTGCTTATATCTTGGGGGTGCACACGCAAGATATTTGTACAATAAATTTAAGAAATAAGCTTTGGGAGAAAACCTTTTGAGGAAAAACATAGGGCGATCAAATTAAGAAACTAGGGCGAGACTGAATGACTAGAAGGATAGACCGAAACTTTGTTTAGAGAAATTTTCGAGATATATCTCATTAACTTGCATATTATAAATTATTAAGATTATAACTCCATTAAGGTTTGAATAGTTGACGTGTGAATGCCATCCATTGGATGCTTTACACTAGAACGATCATCCAAGACCTTGAACCCATCTCAGACCAACACGGGTCTAACTTCGGATGTGTAATTCCCAGAGGATCATGCTATTAGATGTGTTAATCCGAAGATACTAGATGTGTAATTTTCAGAAAACTAATCATCTCAGACGTGTTAATCATGATAATCTTTGGATGTGTCAATCCCAATGCACCAGATGTGTAATTCTAAAAAAAAATGAAGATCTCAGATGTATTAATCCTGACTGCCTTCAAATGTGGTGCTATGATAAGTATTTGATAGTTTTGAACTTTTAATGGATACAATGAAAGAAGCAAGTTCACCCTTGCTCGTCTAAAAATCGTAAGAAATGCCAAATTAGTTGGAAGCACTATTTTCAATCTAACCACTGGAACTAGAATCAGTTATGGGATGCCATGAAAGTACACCTTTGAGAAAGGTTTTGTCCTCCAAGATTTCGAGAGGATAAAATGAATGAATTTTTGGAGCTAACCCAAGAAAGGAAGACCCTAAAAGAATACCACCAAACTTAAACTTATCCGATTTGCTCTAGAGATGGATGAGGTAACTCTTCTCCATCGATTCATTTGGAAGCTTAATCTACCTTTGATAACCTCATCAAGAATGTAAAACTATCCTCTATTTCAGAAGCCATAATTATAGCCAGAGACTGTGATAAAGTTTTTTTATATATAGAAAGTGTCGAGAAGGACATGAGTCCTTCCATGTTAATCGAGAAGAGGTCTCCTAATTCAAGAGAAACGTCAAGCCCACCCTTGGCTACAAGGAATCATGAGCTAAAGCAAAAATTAGGTCAAGAAATAGGGATAGCAGGGTTAAAGATAATCTAATTCAACAAGTATTTCTATAAGTAAATAGAAGATGATTGGTGCAAGATTCATGTGAAGTAATGTGCATGATGAATAGAGGTATTCTATAAGACGATACTAAGATTATGAAATTGCTATCATAGGTTAGATTGTGTAAAGGATTGATTCCCTTACGTTTCTCCATGACAATTTGTTAAGTACCATATTACATGGGGGTATAGAATAAGGAATTTGAAGGTTCATAGCATTTGAGAGGTATATGGATGCATGAACTTAGGATAATAAGGCCAATTAACTTTAGAATAATAGACCTTTTGGAGGCACAACAAAACAAGCCAAACACATGAAATAAGGCCAATTAACTTTAGAATAATAGACCTTTTGGAGGCACAATAAAACAAGCCAAACACATGAAATAAGGGACTCGGAACAATGTTTAAATACAAGAAGATTTCTACCTAGTGGGGACATTACTTTGAAAGAGACAGGAGGATTTACTTAGATACTACCCCAGCACACGAGATGAGGACATCTCGAATCTTTTAAGTGGGGGAGATTGTAAGGTCCCTCCCAAGCCATGTATATATGTGTCTCTTTTAATATAGATTTCAATAAGGAAAGAGAGTGTAATTAGAGAAGAGTGAGACAATAAGGCTAGAAACATTAGGAAAGTGTTAGAATAAAAATATTAGCTCCAGAAATCCTAAAAGAAATAAGAAGACAAGAATAGTTCTATTAAGAGATAAGTATCTCCAAAATTAGAAATTCGAATTTAGGTGATAAGAGGTCATATTTAGAGTACTTTTACATATTTAGAGACCATGCATACTAAAAATGTGAAAAAGCAACGCGTTTCTAAAGATGGCGCGTTTGTGGCTATATACAGACGTTTTTGCCTATTCTACTCGCGCTAGCTTGTAGAACACATGGCTTCCGGTTCTTTTGACTGGTTATATGACCATATTCTGAGTTTTTGTTAGAGAGTTACGGCCGAAACAATTTGCTGATTCTGTCAGGGTCTCTACACAGGAAAAACTGTAAGAAGGCAGCAAGTAGCCTCAAGGTAATCCTAGAGCTTGAGATATATGTATCCCTTCATTCTTATCTAATATCTTAGAAGAGAAGGTTAGATTGTTATGGTCTTTCGAAGGAAAAGACCGGAAAAGACCAAAACTCCATAGCTTTTCTTTTAAAGAAAGAATTTTGCCATAGACCTTCGAAAGAGAGAAAAGTCACAGTACGAGTAAGAGGAGATAAAGCTTGGGGATGATTGGATGATTTCAATTGTAAGAGAAGGTATTAGAAGACTCTATTCTCATAGGCGCGTGATTGTGATGCTGCCTAGTTGTTCTGAGGGTCCAGGCTAGTGCGGTGAATTAGCCCACCCTAGTGCGTAGACATCCCTCTGAGGGACGGGAGGATCGAGCAATGGAGCCTGAGAGGGCGACAGGCCGGCTTGAGTCCTCGCCAGCGGCCGACGATGAGGTGTATGGTCCCGTAGGGTTTTGCCCAGCATGTAGAGGCTGGAAGGCCGAATTCTAGATCATCGGCAGTATAAAGGAAAAGAATAAGAGAGCCGGTTTGGATTGTTTGAAATTGATTCATGTATAAACTTTTTTTTAAAAATCTTATCTTGGCATTATTGTATTGTGTAAAAAGGCTGTTTTAACAAACCTTGTGAAAAGGGCCTTAATTAAAGAACATGTTTATTTATGTCAAACAGTGTGGTAGGATTAATTAAAAAACAAATTGACGCGTGAGTAGGGTGGAAAGTGGGAGGATGGAATGCCCCGATGGCACCATCCTTACGGACGGGTGGACTCGATTAGTTGGGTAGCTTTCCAACATATTAAGTGAAAGCCCTATGTTAGATAAATAGGTTCTCGAGAAATTCTATTCTAGAAGACTAGGCCGGCGGCTGTGCCTTGCATGGATGAGGAAAAAAGCATTGTCTCTAGGAATCAAGACTAGTAGTTGCCCAAATTATGATCAATTATCCTATGGGTGATTTGATTTTTAGAAGACCACGCTCCCCCTGCGGGATAGAACTAGGTCTTAGATGGGAGGTGTCTTGGCTTGTCAAGATGGGAGGCCAAGACGTGGAGATGGTGGGGTGATGGGAGCTATAGAGCAAAAGTAGGGAGGTGGAGTGGTGGGATGCAGTGGGAGACCAGGTGGTGTGGTGGTCATCATGTGAAGAGAAAGAGGTGGGGTCAATGTAGATAGGAGAAGGGCTAGTCAGGATGGACAGAAGCCAAGAGCCATGAGCCGTGTGATGATGTATATCCCTTACCATCTAGAGTGTTTAGGTACATTTAAATGATTTATGGTTTATCACGATGGTTGGTCTTGGGAACATCTTTTGTTTTGCAAGCTTTTTGGGAAAATGATGCATTCTTCGATTTTAAAAAAACCTCGCTATTTTAAACCAAGTATGTTGCTTGAATGTTTTGTTTTGGTAATATCTTTATTTACAAAACTAAGTATAAATTTTGGAAATGACTTGATCGTGTTGAAATTTTGTTTTCAGAATCTGTTATTAATTATGCATTGTGATTGGGCAATATGGTCCATAGACAGGAGACTCATGATTCTATCGGCTCCTCTACTACTGAGGGAAAGATGAGGTGGAGGAGGCAAACCAAAGCTCCATATGTAATCCCAATGGATGAAGAAGTGGAGGAGGAAGCTGACAAGGGGTTCAGCCACAAGAAGGAAGGCGGTAGTCACGCAGGTTCAATGGTGGTTGAGAAGATCACAATTCAAGTTAATCGTCCAACCAACCACCCAGTTGTTTTTTGAAAAGAATTTTTTGGCGAGAATACTAGAAGAAGTCATTGAGAGTTTTATTGTGAAGAGAGGGGTCGACCCTCCTAGTGTCCCATTGTGCAGATTGGTTACCCAATGAGGCCATAAGGGCTGTGGGTCTAGAAGCAAAGTTTTGCAAAATGGGCTATAGTGTCTTGTCTCTCCCTTTCCTTCTATCATTAACAAAACTGGGAGAGGATGAGCACATGGTTACAAAGGATGACTTAGTGAAGTGGGGTCCACTGTGTGGAGAGAAACCAATGATGAGTTTGAAGGCAACTTTCCACCATAGTAGGTGGATTTGCAAGGGAAAAATTTTCTTGTGTGGGATGGCAACCATAGGTTTAAGACATGGTGGTGGGTGGCTGATGATTTAAGGAGGTATGTTCCATTACTTATTATTTTTGTACACTATACAGAGTCCACCATTGGCTTGTGAGAGGAAGGATGGTAGGACAAAAGGGAGGCATACCAAACAATGAGTGGGCGGGAATGAGCGAGACAAAGTCTCGAGCAAACCCCGTTATTTCAAACAAAATGTACATTGCATTTAGCCCATTGTATCTCATATGAAAATGATTGGCGGACTTTTGTGTGTGTGTGTGTGTGTGTGTGTGCAGTGTGTGTGTGTGTGTGTGTGTGTGTGTGTGTGTGTGTGTGTGAGAGAGAGAGAGAGAGAGAGAGAGAAATTTAGTTCATAATAGGTTACAATGTGCACAAAAACGGAGGCAAAAGAACACTCTCAAACACAAAAGCTACATTGCCACACACAGTGCTACTCAGAGCTACTCTCATCATCCACAAAAATGGACCGTTGTCAATGACAGTCTCGACTCCGCTGCTCATATCTTGCATCCCCCATCATTTGTCTAGCCATAGCCTCAGCATACACTGGCAAAGTACTTTTAAAAAAAACATGAAACAAGCCATCAACAATGCATGGAAGATGCACTAACTTAAATTAATATGCACACCGTATAGGAAGGCAAAAAAGAGATAGAGATGCTTTTAAAAACCAAGGCCACATTACATAAGAAGGCAAGGCCCAAAAAAATGCCAAAGATACATATCCAAAGTCCATCACAAATGCCAAAATAAAAAAAGCACAGAAAAGAAAAATAGACGACCCAAATGGTCAACTACAGTCATAGAAGCATAGTGCATCCAAAGTCATCAGTGCAAAGTCAAAAAGGGAAGGTTCTCACTAGTCGTAAGGGCTCTCCCCAACTAGAGGATCAACCATATCATCACCCTACTGCTATCGGCTAAGGTCGGCACCAATCACCCTCTCCTGACACGCAAGGATAGGTGACACAGTCTCTTAGGACCCTCTCACCCATGCACATCCGCCCAGTAGCAAGGCATGTTCTAAAAATGGGTCCAGTCCCACATCCCAACTCCAAGGTTGTGCCTCGAGGCTAGCATAGAAGCTCCAAGTAGCACCCCAAAAAAGTGGAGCTCATCTCCAAGGCATCATGCAAATCTGAACCGTTTGCGCTCTCATAACTGGGCTGCCAGCAAGCATGTGATGATATGCCAAAGTATCCAAGGGCCTCATGTGGAGACTCTGAAAAAGAAGTGTGCTATTTGAGACATACAGGGGAGGATCCATACCAAGTCAATGCACAAAGAACAACATATATGTCGAGCTGAAAGAAGAATCATTCACGTCGATAAGGTTATTTGATCAAAACAAGCATTAATCTATATTCCTATCATTTCAAAGAATCATTACATCTATAATCTCGAGCTTAAGCAACTAAACCATTGGGAAGTGGAGGAAAAAACACGAAAGATATAGTTCTTTTTTATACGACGACACCTCGACCAACATCTACATAAACACCCACACAAAACACCCAATGTAAGAGCGAAGTGCAACACGCAAGTAAAAAATCTAGCTATTTCAAGAAAGAAAAACCATCCATAATTAGGAATAAACTGACCCATATCATTGTTCATGCTATTCTCTAACTCAACCTTGTCATCACTCTCCTTAATCACCTCCTTATCCTTCTTCTTTACAGTGTGTTCTTAAAGCACAAACAGCACCATAACCAAACATAAGTACTAAAGAAGAAACACCATTAATACAAAACACAAAACAAAATAAAATTATTACCAGATGGCTAAAATCTATTCTTCTCGACACCAACACATGCAAAACTCTTCTTAAAGTCCACAACCCTACCATTTATTTCCAACCCCATATCTCCATGTGTATCTACTCGACTCTCCTTTTCAACCCTCTTTGATCTCCCTCCCCTTCCTCTCTTACTCAACTTAGGTGGACTACCAATTGGACCTCTCCTCTTAGAGGCCTGACCAGACACATTTGTCCTACACAGACATCCAATGCTTTTCTTACTCTCAAATGATAAATGATTAACCATACAAGCTCACACTTTTTCATGTTAAAACAAAAGTTTTTGTCAACCCAAACATATGAAAGACCCCTCAAGAACCATGCAACCCATCAATTGGCCATGATATATGCAATGGCACGGGCATGGGTAACATATTTGGACTATATTCAATACCCAATACTATGGCACATACGGGCTTCAGTAAAAATATAAACATAATCAATATTGTAATTGTGCCTTATGATTAACATTGCCTTAGACAATGTGCTCATTAGCATGGCCATGATGGCCATTGTATCTATTAAAAAAAGGCGTTGGCCGCTTCAACCTGGAAGCGGCCTGCACGTGGGCCGCTTCCAACCCCTTTTTTATAGATAACATGACCATCATGGCCATGGCAATGAGCTCATTGTGCAACAAAACAAGCATATATAGCATAATCAACATTATGTCATTAGCATAATCAAACCCTCCTTGGATAGAAGCCTTCATTAACTAAGCCATGATGGCCATGGTAAACATAATCAAACCCTCCTTAGATAGAAGCCTTCATTATCATGGCCATGATTTCTATAAAAAAAGAGGGGCTGGAAGCGGCCCACGCAGGCGTGGGCTACTTCCAGCCCCTTTTTTTTAATGGAAATTATGGCCATCATGGCCATGGTAATGAAAGGCAACATGTAGACTGCTCCAAAACCACCCACCAGAAATGACCACTAGTAATGAAAGGCAACATGTAGACCGCTTATTGAAGCCTTCAGGAACCATGTCCATCACGGCCATGGTTTCTATAAAAAAAAGGGGCTGGAAGTGGCCGGCACTGGCGTGGGCCACTTCCAACCCCTTTTTTTTATATAGAAACCATGGCCGTGATGGCCATGGTAATGAGCACATTATCAACATAATCAATCCCTTGCTTGCCATGGCCAAAATAGCCAAGGTATTCATTAAAAAAAAAGGGGGTGGAGGCGGCCCGCGCCACCATGGTATAATGAGCACATTATCAACATAATCAATCCCTTGCTTGCCATGGCCAAAATGGCCAAGGTATTCATAAAAAAAAAGGGGGCGGAGGCAACCAGCGCCGGTGCGGGCTGCCTTCGCCCCCTTCTTTTATGATGACCATGGCCACCTTCGCCCCCTTTTTTTATAATGAGCATGGCCATTTTGGCCATGGCAAGCAAGGGCTTACACATGTGATAGTCATCATGGCCATGCTTGAGCATAATCAACATTATCAAACCATGGTAATGAGCACATTATCAATGTGATAGTCATCATGGCCATACCACTGTTGAGCACATTATCAATGTGATAGTCATCATGGCCATACTACTGTTGAGCATAATCAACAATATTGCAACAGCATAATCCGGGGCTTGAGCATCAACATAACCATAATGGCCTCATTGAAGAATTGAACATGATGGCCATGGTTTCTATAAAAAAAAGGGGGCTAGAAACGGCCCACGCCAGCGTGGGCCGCTTCCAGCCCCCCCTTTTTTTATAGAAACTATGGCTGACGTGTGCTATTCTACATAGCTTTGACCAAGGGGAAACTCAATGAGAGAGAGACATGAACTATTCTACAAAGGGGAGATTTAGAGAGAGAGAGAGAGACAGAGAGAGAGAGAGAAAGCTGTATTAATGTCTACTAGAGGTCGAACTAGACCTATGAGACAAATCAATGTACAACTGTCAATGTCTTTTGGATGTCGAGAAAAAAAAAGGACAAAATGAACATGAAATAAACTATGAAAGTACTGAGCTAGTGGGGGGGTGATGGATGGAGCACTACTGCTAGAGGCTCAGTATGCAACCTATATGCACAGGGTATACAAGAATGCAATGCAGATCTATCTAGCTCCAACCGGTACCATAATGGGGGTGTAATATGTGATACATAGGCGATGGCGAGGCAAAAATACCTCAGAGCATGATCTCCGGGTGTGAGTGTAAGTGAGCTAGCCGCTCCTGGATATGGTGCTAATGTCGAGCCCGTATCTCTATGATCTCCCTCTGATGTAGTATGGGAGTCTGGTAGCCTGGTGCTCTCGGTCTCTGTCTGGCTCAGCGGTCCGCAGCACGGTGAAGTGTAACCCCCTCTTGTGTCAGAATAGGCACTAGGATAGATCTCTAGAAGAAATCAGTGAGCTGGAGCTGTCGCCCACCTCTCCCTGTGGTATGCGTCCGTAGCAGTGTCTCTCTATGTAGCGTTGTGTCTCTAGCAAGAACTGGCCAAATCTGCGCTGGTCTGCAAACTCCATGATCTAGCGGAGTGAGGGATGTCCACTGAAGATGGTGGTGTATCTCTCTCGAATGACACTATATGCTGTGCATCTGCATACATAATGTTCCTCACTCTCAACCTCCTCCTGGCATAGTCTGCATATCCTCTCTGCTATGGGGATCCGTGTTGCCCTACCTGCCTCAATCTCAAGCTAGTGTGATGACACTCTGAGCTGGCCAATCACGACTCGGGCACTATGAGGCATGTACACATCCATGTATCCAGGTCTCTGTATGAATCCATCCACTGAGATACGCATAAACTGATCTCTGTAGTATAGCATCTTCGGTGGTAGAGGCTGATTGGGTGTAATCCAAGTCTCTTGAGTGTATCGCTACCATAAATCCTGTCGAAGGACTCTGTTCCTCTCACTGCTGTGAGAGAGCTGGATGTGTGGTGCATGTATATCATACTGGAAAGGTGGCAGATGATCTATGTCAAGACCATGCTGAGTGAGCCACTGTATCATCTGTGAATACCATGATCTCCTATCTCCAGTCTCTGCGAGCTCCCTGGATGCCTCAAAAGCTCTATGTGAGAGTCAATCTGATGGCATATCTCTGATCCTCTATATGAAGTAGATTGTCTGGAAGAGGGCCTCTACTAGCATAGGAGGTGCAGCAAACTCCGTCCGGACAATATCATGTGGGACGGAGGGTTTGCTGCATCCGTGAGAGCATGAGAATCTAAGGCCTCTCTATCTGAGACCATGTGGAGGTGGCGAGCCCAGGTGCACATACTGCTGCAGCATACATAAAAGCAGGGGTGACTAGTGTGTCAAACAACCACCCCTTCGTGCGGGGTTCCTGGAAGTGTGTGTGGTGACACTGTCTCTCTAGCATGGCCAGAGCTGCATACCCTCGTGTGAGTCTATTCCCTGGCTGCCTGTGCCATAGTAAATCTTCCTGGGCGGAGTCGTAAATGTAATCCCCAGGTACACATATGAGTCTACCACCTCTACCTATCCTCCTGCTAGTGTGAATATGGCCTATCGTCAAACCGAGGTGTGGAAAATCATGGCCTTGGTTTTCCCAAGGTTCATTGTAAGCCCCTCTGTGTGCAGAAGTCATCGAGTGCATGGAGATGGTGCTGTAGTCCCATCTACGACTCAGAGACCAGAATAATATCATCTGTATATAGCATAATGTGGATTGTGGTACTTACCTGAGATGTCTACCCCGTCCCCACCACCGTGACCAATGAAGTCAGCCACCTCATCGATGTATAGCCCAAATAATGTAGGAGAGAGTGGGCATCCTTGCTTCACACCTATGGTGCTAGCAATAACATCAGATAGCCCCGGGGCATCGTATGCGCCCGAAGACCTGCTCATATAAAGCTCATATAATGCATAGATGCCCCAAACCATCTTTGATGGGATCCCCAATGACTGTAGGCGACGCTGGAAGAGTCCCTCTCGTGGCATCGTGTCAAATGCTTTGCGAAAATCCACAAAGCAGTAGTATAATCTCTTCTCCCGCGCCCTAGCCTGGTCAATCAGACATCTCAGAGTGAATATATGGTCAATAGTGGAGGAAGCTCGTCGGAATCCAGCCTGCCCTATGTGCTTGCAGTCCCTCCTTCTCTACATATGAGCTCAACTCTGCCTCGATCACTATGCCATAAAGTTTGGCCAATGTATGAACAATCATGATGGTCCTGTAGTTGCTGGGATCTAGCATGTCTCTCGCTTTGTGGAGAGGCACGATGGTGTACATAGTCCACTCAACTGGTAGGCCCTCCACTAGTTCCCTATTAAAAGAGGTGAGCAACAAAGGGTCCCAGTGTGTCAGCTGCATAAATAAGATGCTTACTCTGTATACCTGTGTGGTCAGCCAATCTCCCATGCTATAACCGACGGATAGCTCTCTCTACCATCAAGGCGGTAAAGAAAGTAGAGGTGGTAGGGTGGGATTCCTGTGGGTGGCTGTGGTATGGGCGGCTGCTGAGGGATATGGTAGAGGCTCTTTGCATATGTGTGCCATGTGTGTGGATCCTCAATCGGGGTATGAGGGCGAGGCTCTCTCATCCTGCGCCATGCAGTGGGGCTGCATCGCTGCTCATGAGAAGGTGGTATATACCCCAGTATTGTGCCTCCTCATATGCATGCCTCTTACGGCGTGTGAGGATCCTCATCTGTCAGACCAACACAGACCACTCTAATAACAGTGCAGGTGTTTTTGGACGTCGCCTCTCCTCAGTCTACTATAGCGCACCCCCTCACACTGTATTGCAAGCGCACCTCTCCTTAGTTTGCTCTAGCGCGCCCCCTCCTCGCACTGTATTGCAAGCATGTCTCCTCCTTTTGGTCGAGGTAAGCCTGCCTCCTCTCTTTGCCCTGTATTGCATGATTTGGTCTGCGGCATCGTCTCACCTCCTTGCACTGTATTGCGTGCATGCATGCAACCGCATCATTAGTCTTTGCCCACCTCCCCTCGATGGTGTCCTGTAGACGACTGGCATCGCCTCCTATCCCCGTCACCTCCCTCCCCTCCTTGACGGGTCATGCAAGGTCCGAAAGGGGTCTGTGTTGGTCTGCATCATGCGGCCACGTTGGCCGAGAGCTTGGTTGTTGTGTGTGTGTGTGTGTGTGTGTGTGTGTGTGTGTGTATGAGAGAGAGAGAGAGAGAGGTGCGTGTGTGTTTTTTAATATGTTGAAAGTGTTTTTA